>NW_028248825.1:0-128818 GCF_964263255.1 Lissotriton vulgaris
GGTGAAGAAACCCTTTTTGAGAACTCAGAGTGAGTAAATTGGCCATTTTCATGCACTTTTAACCATTCCATAAATCTTGTGTTTTGGGCCCCTGGAAGCATGAAAATCACTTTAAACATGCTAATTTTAGCTCTAACACTGATGATCCACCTACAAATGTGAACTGACGTTCAAAAATAAAACATTTGAAAACGGACCATTTTCCACATTTCTGAAGCATGACGTAATGGGGGGGGTGTTATCTCTTTTGTCGAAAATCAGCCGTTTTTGCTCGAACATTAAATGCCTCCAAATGGTATTTATTTCACTTCCTGAGCCCCTGGAAGCATGAAAATCACTTTAAACATGCTAATTTTAGCTCTAACACTGATGATCCACCTACAAATGTGAACTGACGTTCAAAAATAAAACATTTGAAAACGGACCATTTTCCACATTTCTGAAGCATGACGTAATGGGGGGGTGTTATCTCTTTTGTCGAAAATCAGCCGTTTTGCTCGAACATTAAATGCCTCCAAATGGTATTTATTTCACTTCCCGAGCCCCTGGAAGCATGAAAATCACTTTAAACATGCTAATTTTAGCTCTAACACTGATGATCCACCTACAAATGTGAACTGACGTTCAAAAATAAAACATTTGAAAACGGACCATTTTCCACATTTCTGAAGCATGACGTAATGGGGGGGTGTTATCTCTTTTGTCGAAAATCAGCCGTTTTTGCTCGAACATTAAATGCCTCCAAATGGTATTTATTTCACTTCCCGGGGTGAAGAAACCCTTTTTGAGAACTCAGAGTGAGTAAATTGGCCATTTTCATGCACTTTTAACCATTCCATAAATCTTGTGTTTTGGGCCCCTGGAAGCATGAAAATCACTTTAAACATGCTAATTTTAGCTCTAACACTGATGATCCACCTACAAATGTGAACTGACGTTCAAAAATAAAACATTTGAAAACGGACCATTTTCCACATTTCTGAAGCATGACGTAATGGGGGGTGTTATCTCTTTTGTCGAAAATCAGCCGTTTTTGCTCGAACATTAAATGCCTCCAAATGGTATTTAATTAACTTCCCGAGCCCCTGGAAGCATGAAAATCACTTTAAACATGCTAATTTTAGCTCTAACACTGATGATCCACCTACAAATGTGAACTGACGTTCAAAAATAAAACATTTGAAAACGGACCATTTTCCACATTTCTGAAGCATGACGTAATGGGGGGGTGTTATCTCTTTTGTCGAAAATCAGCCGTTTTTGCTCGAACATTAAATGCCTCCAAATGGTATTTAATTAACTTCCCGGGGTGAAGAAACCCTTTTTGAGAACTCAGAGTGAGTAAATTGGCCATTTTCATGCACTTTTAACCATTCCATAAATCTTGTGTTTTGGACCCCTGGAAGCATGAAAATCACTTTAAACATGCTAATTTTAGCTCTAACACTGATGATCCACCTACAAATGTGAACTGACGTTCAAAAATAAAACATTTGAAAACGGACCATTTTCCACATTTCTGAAGCATGACGTAATGGGGGGGTGTTATCTCTTTTGTCGAAAATCAGCCGTTTTTGCTCGAACATTAAATGCCTCCAAATGGTATTTAATTAACTTCCCGAGCCCCTGGAAGCATGAAAATCACTTTAAACATGCTAATTTTAGCTCTAACACTGATGATCCCACCTACAAATGTGAACTGACGTTCAAAAATAAAACATTTGAAAACGGACCATTTTCCACATTTCTGAAGCATGACGTAATGGGGGGGTGTTATCTCTTTTGTCGAAAATCAGCCGTTTTTGCTCGAAACATTAAATGCCTCCAAATGGTATTTAATTAACTTCCCGAGCCCCTGGAAGCATGAAAATCACTTTAAACATGCTAATTTTAGCTCTAACACTGATGATCCACCTACAAATGTGAACTGACGTTCAAAAATAAAACATTTGAAAACGGACCATTTTCCACATTTCTGAAGCATGACGTAATGGGGGGGTGTTATCTCTTTTGTCGAAAATCAGCCGTTTTTGCTCGAACATTAAATGCCTCCAAATGGTATTTAATTAACTTCCCGGGGTGAAGAAACCCTTTTTGAGAACTCAGAGTGAGTAAATTGGCCATTTTCATGCACTTTTAAACCATTCCATAAATCTTGTGTTTTGGGCCCCTGGAAGCATGAAAATCACTTTAAACATGCTAATTTTAGCTCTAACACTGATGATCCACCTACAAATGTGAACTGACGTTCAAAAATAAAACATTTGAAAACGGACCATTTTCCACATTTCTGAAGCATGACGTAATGGGGGGGTGTTATCTCTTTTGTCGAAAATCAGCCGTTTTTGCCCGAACATTAAATGCCTCCAAATGGTATTTATTTCACTTCCCGGGGTGAAGAAACCCTTTTTGAGAACTCAGAGTGAGTAAATTGGCCATTTTCATGCTTTTTTAACCATTCCATTAATCTTGTGTTTTGGGCCCCTGGAAGCATGAAAATCACTTTAAACATGCTAATTTTAGCTCTAACACTGATGATCCACCTACAAATGTGAACTGACGTTCAAAAATAAAACATTTGAAAACTGACCATTTTCCACATTTCTGAAGCATGACGTAATGGGGGGGTGTTATCTCTTTTGTCGAAAATCAGCCGTTTTTGCTCGAACATTAAATGCCTCCAAATGGTATTTAATTAACTTCCCGAGCCCCTGGAAGCATGAAAATCACTTTAAACATGCTAATTTTAGCTCTAACACTGATGATCCACCTACAAATGTGAACTGACGTTCAAAAATAAAACATTTGAAAACGGACCATTTTCCACATTTCTGAAGCATGACGTAATGGGGGGGTGTTATCTCTTTTGTCGAAAATCAGCCGTTTTTGCTCGAACATTAAATGCCTCCAAATGGTATTTAATTAACTTCCCGAGCCCCTGGAAGCATGAAAATCACTTTAAACATGCTAATTTTAGCTCTAACACTGATGATCCACCTACAAATGTGAACTGACGTTCAAAAATAAAACATTTGAAAACGGACCATTTCCACATTTCTGAAGCATGACGTAATGGGGGGGTGTTATCTCTTTTGTCGAAAATCAGCCGTTTTTGCTCGAACATTAAATGCCTCCAAATGGTATTTAATTAACTTCCCGGGGTGAAGAAACCCTTTTTGAGAACTCAGAGTGAGTAAATTGGCCATTTTCATGCACTTTTAACCATTCCATAAATCTTGTGTTTTGGGCCCCTGGAAGCATGAAAATCACTTTAAAACATGCTAATTTTAGCTCTAACACTGATGATCCACCTACAAATGTGAACTGACGTTCAAAAATAAAACATTTGAAAACGGACCATTTTCCACATTTCTGAAGCATGACGTAATGGGGGGGTGTTATCTCTTTTGTCGAAAATCAGCCGTTTTTGCTCGAACATTAAATGCCTCCAAATGGTATTTAATTAACTTCCCGAGCCCCTGGAAGCATGAAAATCACTTTAAACATGCTAATTTTAGCTCTAACACTGATGATCCACCTACAAATGTGAACTGACGTTCAAAAATAAAACATTTGAAAACGGACCATTTTCCACATTTCTGAAGCATGACGTAATGGGGGGTGTTATCTCTTTTGTCGAAAATCAGCCGTTTTTGCTCGAACATTAAATGCCTCCAAATGGTATTTATTTCACTTCCCGAGCCCCTGGAAGCATGAAAATCACTTTAAACATGCTAATTTTAGCTCTAACACTGATGATCCACCTACAAATGTGAACTGACGTTCAAAAATAAAACATTTGAAAACGGACCATTTTCCACATTTCTGAAGCATGACGTAATGGGGGGGTGTTATCTCTTTTGTCGAAAATCAGCCGTTTTTGCTCGAACATTAAATGCCTCCAAATGGTATTTAATTAACTTCCCGGGGTGAAGAAACCCTTTTTGAGAACTCAGAGTGAGTAAATTGGCCATTTTCATGCACTTTTAACCATTCCATAAATCTTGTGTTTTGGGCCCCTGGAAGCATGAAAATCACTTTAAACATGCTAATTTTAGCTCTAACACTGATGATCCACCTACAAATGTGAACTGACGTTCAAAAATAAAACATTTGAAAACAGACCATTTTCCACATTTCTGAAGCATGACGTAATGGGGGGGTGTTATCTCTTTTGTCGAAAATCAGCCGTTTTTGCTCGAACATTAAATGCCTCCAAATGGTATTTAATTAACTTCCCGGGGTGAAGAAACCCTTTTTGAGAACTCAGAGTGAGTAAATTGGCCATTTTCATGCACTTTTAAACCATTCCATAAATCTTGTGTTTTGGGCCCCTGGAAGCATGAAAATCACTTTAAACATGCTAATTTTAGCTCTAACACTGATGATCCACCTACAAATGTGAACTGACGTTCAAAAATAAAACATTTGAAAACGGACCATTTTCCACATTTCTGAAGCATGACGTAATGGGGGGGTGTTATCTCTTTTGTCGAAAATCAGCCGTTTTTGCTCGAACATTAAATGCCTCCAAATGGTATTTAATTAACTTCCCGGGGTGAAGAAACCCTTTTTGAGAACTCAGAGTGAGTAAATTGGCCATTTTCATGCACTTTTAACCATTCCATAAATCTTGTGTTTTGGGCCCCTGGAAGCATGAAAATCACTTTAAACATGCTAATTTTAGCTCTAACACTGATGATCCACCTACAAATGTGAACTGACGTTCAAAAATAAAACATTTGAAAACGGACCATTTTCCACATTTCTGAAGCATGACGTAATGGGGGGGTGTTATCTCTTTTGTCGAAAATCAGCCGTTTTTGCTCGAACATTAAATGCCTCCAAATGGTATTTAATTAACTTCCCGAGCCCCTGGAAGCATGAAAATCACTTTAAACATGCTAATTTTAGCTCTAACACTGATGATCCACCTACAAATGTGAACTGACGTTCAAAAATAAAAACATTTGAAAACGGACCATTTTCCACATTTCTGAAGCATGACGTAATGGGGGGGTGTTATCTCTTTTGTCGAAAATCAGCCGTTTTTGCTCGAACATTAAATGCCTCCAAATGGTATTTATTTCACTTCCCGAGCCCCTGGAAGCATGAAAATCACTTTAAACATGCTAATTTTAGCTCTAACACTGATGATCCACCTACAAATGTGAACTGACGTTCAAAAATAAAACATTTGAAAACGGACCATTTTCCACATTTCTGAAGCATGACGTAATGGGGGGGTGTTATCTCTTTTGTCGAAAATCAGCCGTTTTTGCTCGAACATTAAATGCCTCCAAATGGTATTTAATTAACTTCCCGGGGTGAAGAAACCCTTTTTGAGAACTCAGAGTGAGTAAATTGGCCATTTTCATGCACTTTTAACCATTCCATAAATCTTGTGTTTTGGGCCCCTGGAAGCATGAAAATCACTTTAAACATGCTAATTTTAGCTCTAACACTGATGATCCACCTACAAATGTGAACTGACGTTCAAAAATAAAACATTTGAAAACGGACCATTTTCCACATTTCTGAAGCACGTAATGGGGGGGGTGTTATCTCTTTTGTCGAAAAATCAGCCGTTTTTGCATCGAACATTAAATGCCTCCAAATGGTATTTAATTAACTTCCCGAGCCCTGGAAGCATGAAAATCACTTTAAACATGCTAATTTTAGCCTCTAACACTGATGATCCACCTACAAATGTGAACTGACGTTCAAAAATAAAACATTTGAAAACAGATCATATTACACATTTCTGAAGCATGACGTAATGGGGTGGTGTTATCTCTTTTGTCGAAAATCAGCCGTTTTTGCTCGAACATTAAATGCCTCCAAATGGTATTTAATTAACTTCCCGGGGTGAAGAAACCCTTTTTGAGAACTCAGAGTGAGTAAATTGGCCATTTTCATGCACTTTTAACCATTCCATAAATCTTGTGTTTTGGGCCCCTGGAAGCATGAAAATCACTTTAAACATGCTAATTTTAGCTCTAACACTGATGATCCACCTACAAATGTGAACTGACGTTCAAAAATAAAACATTTGAAAACGGACCATTTTCCACATTTCTGAAGCATGACGTAATGGGGGGGTGTTATCTCTTTTGTCGAAAATCAGCCGTTTTTGCTCGAACATTAAATGCCTCCAAATGGTATTTAATTAACTTCCCGGGGTGAAGAAACCCTTTTTGAGAACTCAGAGTGAGTAAATTGGCCATTTTCATGCACTTTTAACCATTCCATAAATCTTGTGTTTTGGGCCCCTGGAAGCATGAAAATCACTTTAAACATGCTAATTTTAGCTCTAACACTGATGATCCACCTACAAATGTGAACTGACGTTCAAAAATAAAACATTTGAAAACGGACCATTTTCCACATTTCTGAAGCATGACGTAATGGGGGGGTGTTATCTCTTTTGTCGAAAATCAGCCGTTTTTGCTCGAACATTAAATGCCTCCAAATGGTATTTAATTAACTTCCCGAGCCCCTGGAAGCATGAAAATCACTTTAAACATGCTAATTTTAGCTCTAACACTGATGATCCACCTACAAATGTGAACTGACGTTCAAAAATAAAACATTTGAAAACGGATCATATTACACATTTCTGAAGCATGACGTAATGGGGTGGTGTTATCTCTTTTGTCGAAAATCAGCCGTTTTTGCTCGAACATTAAATGCCTCCAAATGGTATTTAATTAACTTCCCGGGGTGAAGAAACCCTTTTTGAGAACTCAGAGTGAGTAAATTGGCCATTTTCATGCACTTTTAACCATTCCATAAATCTTGTGTTTTGGGCCCCTGGAAGCATGAAAATCACTTTAAACATGCTAATTTTAGCTCTAACACTGATGATCCACCTACAAATGTGAACTGACGTTCAAAAATAAAACATTTGAAAACGGACCATTTTCCACATTTCTGAAGCATGACGTAATGGGGGGGTGTTATCTCTTTTGTCGAAAATCAGCCGTTTTTGCTCGAACATTAAATGCCTCCAAATGGTATTTAATTAACTTCCCGGGGTGAAGAAACCCTTTTTGAGAACTCAGAGTGAGTAAATTGGCCATTTTCATGCACTTTTAACCATTCCATAAATCTTGTGTTTTGGGCCCCTGGAAGCATGAAAATCACTTTAAACATGCTAATTTTAGCTCTAACACTGATGATCCACCTACAAATGTGAACTGACGTTCAAAAATAAAACATTTGAAAACGGACCATTTTCCACATTTCTGAAGCATGACGTAATGGGGGGGTGTTATCTCTTTTGTCGAAAATCAGCCGTTTTTGCTCGAACATTAAATGCCTCCAAATGGTATTTAATTAACTTCCCGAGCCCCTGGAAGCATGAAAATCACTTTAAACATGCTAATTTTAGCTCTAACACTGATGATCCACCTACAAATGTGAACTGACGTTCAAAAATAAAAACATTTGAAAACGGACCATTTTCCACATTTCTGAAGCATGACGTAATGGGGGGGTGTTATCTCTTTTGTCGAAAATCAGCCGTTTTTGCTCGAACATTAAATGCCTCCAAATGGTATTTATTTCACTTCCCGAGCCCCTGGAAGCATGAAAATCACTTTAAACATGCTAATTTTAGCTCTAACACTGATGATCCACCTACAAATGTGAACTGACGTTCAAAAATAAAACATTTGAAAACGGACCATTTTCCACATTTCTGAAGCATGACGTAATGGGGGGGTGTTATCTCTTTTGTCGAAAATCAGCCGTTTTTGCTCGAACATTAAATGCCTCCAAATGGTATTTAATTAACTTCCCGGGGTGAAGAAACCCTTTTTGAGAACTCAGAGTGAGTAAATTGGCCATTTTCATGCACTTTTAACCATTCCATAAATCTTGTGTTTTGGGCCCCTGGAAGCATGAAAATCACTTTAAACATGCAAATTTTAGCTCTAACACTGATGATCCACCTACAAATGTGAACTGACGTTCAAAAATAAAACATTTGAAAACGGACCATTTTCCACATTTCTGAAGCATGACGTAATGGGGGGTGTTATCTCTTTTGTCGAAAATCAGCCGTTTTTGCTCGAACATTAAATGCCTCCAAATGGTATTTAATTAACTTCCCGAGCCCCTGGAAGCATGAAAATCACTTTAAACATGCTAATTTTAGCTCTAACACTGATGATCCACCTACAAATGTGAACTGACGTTCAAAAATAAAACATTTGAAAACGGATCATATTACACATTTCTGAAGCATGACGTAATGGGGTGGTGTTATCTCTTTTGTCGAAAATCAGCCGTTTTTGCTCGAACATTAAATGCCTCCAAATGGTATTTAATTAACTTCCCGGGGTGAAGAAACCCTTTTTGAGAACTCAGAGTGAGTAAATTGGCCATTTTCATGCACTTTTAACCATTCCATAAATCTTGTGTTTTGGGCCCCTGGAAGCATGAAAATCACTTTAAACATGCTAATTTTAGCTCTAACACTGATGATCCACCTACAAATGTGAACTGACGTTCAAAAATAAAACATTTGAAAACGGACCATTTTCCACATTTCTGAAGCTTGACGTAATGGGGGGGTGTTATCTCTTTTGTCGAAAATCAGCCGTTTTTGCTCAAACATTAAATGCCTCCAAATCGTATTTAATTAACTTCCCGGGGTGAAGAAACCCTTTTTGAGAACTCAGAGTGAGTAAATTGGCCATTTTCATGCACTTTTAACCATTCCATAAATCTTGTGTTTTGGGCCCCTGGAAGCATGAAAATCACTTTAAACATGCTAATTTTAGCTCTAACACTGATGATCCACCTACAAATGTGAACTGACGTTCAAAAATAAAACATTTGAAAACGGACCATTTTCCACATTTCTGAAGCATGACGTAATGGGGGGGTGTTATCTCTTTTGTCGAAAATCAGCCGTTTTTGCTCGAACATTAAATGCCTCCAAATGGTATTTATTTCACTTCCCGAGCCCCTGGAAGCATGAAAATCACTTTAAACATGCTAATTTTAGCTCTAACACTGATGATCCACCTACAAATGTGAACTGACGTTCAAAAATAAAACATTTGAAAACGGACCATTTTCCACATTTCTGAAGCATGACGTAATGGGGGGGTGTTATCTCTTTTGTCGAAAATCAGCCGTTTTTGCTCGAACATTAAATGCCTCCAAATGGTATTTAATTAACTTCCCGGGGTGAAGAAACCCTTTTTGAGAACTCAGAGTGAGTAAATTGGCCATTTTCATGCACTTTTAACCATTCCATAAATCTTGTGTTTTGGGCCCCTGGAAGCATGAGAATCACTTTAAACATGCTAATTTTAGCTCTAACACTGATGATCCACCTACAAATGTGAACTGACGTTCAAAAATAAAACATTTGAAAACGGACCATTTTCCACATTTCTGAAGCATGACGTAATGGGGGGGGTGTTATCTCTTTTGTCGAAAATCAGCCGTTTTTGCTCGAACATTAAATGCCTCCAAATGGTATTTAATTAACTTCCCGAGCCCCTGGAAGCATGAAAATCACGTTAAACATGCTAATTTTAGCTCTAACACTGATGATCCACCTACAAATGTGAACTGACGTTCAAAAATAAAACATTTGAAAACGGATCATATTACACATTTCTGAAGCATGACGTAATGGGGTGGTGTTATCTCTTTTGTCGAAAATCAGCCGTTTTTGCTCGAACATTAAATGCCTCCAAATGGTATTTAATTAACTTCCCGGGGTGAAGAAACCCTTTTTGAGAACTCAGAGTGAGTAAATTGGCCATTTTCATGCACTTTTAACCATTCCATAAATCTTGTGTTTTGGGCCCCTGGAAGCATGAAAATCACTTTAAACATGCTAATTTTAGCTCTAACACTGATGATCCACCTACAAATGTGAACTGACGTTCAAAAATAAAACATTTGAAAACGGACCATTTTCCACATTTCTGAAGCATGACGTAATGGGGGGGTGTTATCTCTTTTGTCGAAAATCAGCCGTTTTTGCTCGAACATTAAATGCCTCCAAATGGTATTTAATTAACTTCCCGGGGTGAAGAAACCCTTTTTGAGAACTCAGAGTGAGTAAATTGGCCATTTTCATGCACTTTTAACCATTCCATAAATCTTGTGTTTTGGGCCCCTGGAAGCATGAAAATCACTTTAAACATGCTAATTTTAGCTCTAACACTGATGATCCACCTACAAATGTGAACTGACGTTCAAAAATAAAACATTTGAAAACGGACCATTTTCCACATTTCTGAAGCATGACGTAATGGGGGGGTGTTATCTCTTTTGTCGAAAATCAGCCGTTTTTGCTCGAACATTAAATGCCTCCAAATGGTATTTAATTAACTTCCCGAGCCCCTGGAAGCATGAAAATCACTTTAAACATGCTAATTTTAGCTCTAACACTGATGATCCACCTACAAATGTGAACTGACGTTCAAAAATAAAAACATTTGAAAACGGACCATTTTCCACATTTATGAAGCATGACGTAATGGGGGGGTGTTATCTCTTTTGTCGAAAATCAGCCGTTTTTGCTCGAACATTAAATGCCTCCAAATGGTATTTATTTCACTTCCCGAGCCCCTGGAAGCATGAAAATCACTTTAAACATGCTAATTTTAGCTCTAACACTGATGATCCACCTACAAATGTGAACTGACGTTCAAAAATAAAACATTTGAAAACGGACCATTTTCCACATTTCTGAAGCATGACGTAATGGGGGGTGTTATCTCTTTTGTCGAAAATCAGCCGTTTTTGCTCGAACATTAAATGCCTCCAAATGGTATTTAATTAACTTCCCGGGGTGAAGAAACCCTTTTTGAGAACTCAGAGTGAGTAAATTGGCCATTTTCATGCACTTTTAACCATTCCATAAATCTTGTGTTTTGGGCCCCTGGAAGCATGAGAATCACTTTAAACATGCTAATTTTAGCTCTAACACTGATGATCCACCTACAAATGTGAACTGACGTTCAAAAATAAAACATTTGAAAACGGACCATTTTCCACATTTCTGAAGCATGACGTAATGGGGGGGTGTTATCTCTTTTGTCGAAAATCAGCCGTTTTTGCTCGAACATTAAATCCCTCCAAATGGTATTTAATTAACTTCCCGAGCCCCTGGAAGCATGAAAATCACTTTAAACATGCTAATTTTAGCTCTAACACTGATGATCCACCTACAAATGTGAACTGACGTTCAAAAATAAAACATTTGAAAACGGATCATATTACACATTTCTGAAGCATGACGTAATGGGGGGGTGTTATCTCTTTTGTCGAAAATCAGCCGTTTTTGCTCGAACATTAAATGCCTCCAAATGGTATTTAATTAACTTCCCGGGGTGAAGAAACCCTTTTTGAGAACTCAGAGTGAGTAAATTGGCCATTTTCATGCACTTTTAACCATTCCATAAATCTTGTGTTTTGGGCCCCTGGAAGCATGAAAATCACTTTAAACATGCTAATTTTAGCTCTAACCCTGATGATCCACCTACAAATGTGAACTGACGTTCAAAAATAAAACATTTGAAAACGGACCATTTTCCACATTTCTGAAGCATGACGTAATGGGGGGGGTGTTATCTCTTTTGTCGAAAATCAGCCGTTTTTGCTCGAACATTAAATGCCTCCAAATGGTATTTAATTAACTTCCCGGGGTGAAGAAACCCTTTTTGAGAACTCAGAGTGAGTAAATTGGCCATTTTCATGCACTTTTAACCATTCGATAAATCTTGTGTTTTGGGCCCCAGGAAGCATGAAAATCACTTTAAACATGCTAATTTTAGCTCTAACACTGATGATCCACCTACAAATGTGAACTGACGTTCAAAAATAAAACATTTGAAAACGGACCATTTTCCACATTTCTGAAGCATGACGTAATGGGGGGGTGTTATCTCTTTTGTCGAAAATCAGCCGTTTTTGCTCGAACATTAAATGCCTCCAAATGGTATTTAATTAACTTCCCGAGCCCCTGGAAGCATGAAAATCACTTTAAACATGCTAATTTTAGCTCTAACACTGATGATCCACCTACAAATGTGAACTGACGTTCAAAAATAAAACATTTGAAAACGGACCATTTTCCACATTTCTGAAGCATGACGTAATGGGGGGGGTGTTATCTCTTTTGTCGAAAATCAGCCGTTTTTGCTCGAACATTAAATGCCTCCAAATGGTATTTATTTCACTTCCCGAGCCCCTGGAAGCATGAAAATCACTTTAAACATGCTAATTTTAGCTCTAACACTGATGATCCACCTACAAATGTGAACTGACGTTCAAAAATAAAACATTTGAAAACGGACCATTTTCCACATTTCTGAAGCATGACGTAATGGGGGGGTGTTATCTCTTTTGTCGAAAATCAGCCGTTTTTGCTCGAACATTAAATGCCTCCAAATGGTATTTAATTAACTTCCCGGGGTGAAGAAACCCTTTTTGAGAACTCAGAGTGAGTAAATTGGCCATTTTCATGCACTTTTAACCATTCCATAAATCTTGTGTTTTGGGCCCCTGGAAGCATGAAAATCACTTTAAGCATGCTAATTTTAGCTCTAACACTGATGATCCACCTACAAATGTGAACTGACGTTCAAAAATAAAACATTTGAAAACGGACCATTTTCCACATTTCTGAAGCATGACGTAATGGAGGGGTGTTATCTCTTTTGTCGAAAATCAGCCGTTTTTGCTCGAACATTAAATGCCTCCAAATGGTATTTAATTAACTTCCCGGGGTGAAGAAACCCTTTTTGAGAACTCAGAGTGAGTAAATTGGCCATTTTCAGGCACTTTTAACCATTCCATAAATCTTGTGTTTTGGGCCCCTGGAAGCATGAAAATCACTTTAAACATGCTAATTTTAGCTCTAACACTGATGATCCACCTACAAATGTGAACTGACGTTCAAAAATAAAACATTTGAAAACGGACCATTTTCCACATTTCTGAAGCATGACGTAATGGGGGGGTGTTATCTCTTTTGTCGAAAATCAGCCGTTTTTGCTCGAACATTAAATGCCTCCAAATGGTATTTATTTCACTTCCCGAGCCCCTGGAAGCATGAAAATCACTTTAAACATGCTAATTTTAGCTCTAACACTGATGATCCACCTACAAATGTGAACTGACGTTCAAAAATAAAACATTTGAAAATGGACCATTTTCCACATTTCTGAAGCATGACGTAATGGGGGGGTGTTATCTCTTTTGTCGAAAATCAGCCGTTTTTGCTCGAACATTAAATGCCTCCAAATGGTATTTAATTAACTTCCCGGGGTGAAGAAACCCTTTTTGAGAACTCAGAGTGAGTAAATTGGCCATTTTCATGCACTTTTAACCATTCCATAAATCTTGTGTTTTGGGCCCCTGGAAGCATGAAAATCACTTTAAACATGCTAATTTTAGCTCTAACACTGATGATCCACCTACAAATGTGAACTGACGTTCAAAAATAAAACATTTGAAAACGGACCATTTTCCACATTTCTGAAGCATGACGTAATGGGGGGGGTGTTATCTCTTTTGTCGAAAATCAGCCGTTTTTGCTCGAACATTAAATGCCTCCAAATGGTATTTAATTAACTTCCCGGGGTGAAGAAACCCTTTTTGAGAACTCAGAGTGAGTAAATTGGCCATTTTCATGCACTTTTAACCATTCCATAAATCTTGTGTTTTGGGCCCCTGGAAGCATGAAAATCACTTTAAACATGCTAATTTTAGCTCTAACACTGATGATCCACCTACAAATGTGAACTGACGTTCAAAAATAAAACATTTGAAAATGGACCATTTTCCACATTTCTGAAGCATGACGTAATGGGGGGGTGTTATCTCTTTTGTCGAAAATCAGCCGTTTTTGCTCGAACATTAAATGCCTCCAAATGGTATTTAATTAACTTCCCGAGCCCCTGGAAGCATGAAAATCACTTTAAACATGCTAATTTTAGCTC
This sequence comes from Lissotriton vulgaris, assembly GCF_964263255.1. Lineage (NCBI taxonomy): Eukaryota > Metazoa > Chordata > Amphibia > Caudata > Salamandridae > Lissotriton > Lissotriton vulgaris. Next base: position 13,980 of record NW_028248825.1, read on the forward strand.
TAACACTGATGATCCACCTACAAATGTGAACTGACGTTCAAAAATAAAACATTTGAAAACGGACCATTTTCCACATTTCTGAAGCATGACGTAATGGGGGGGTGTTATCTCTTTTGTCGAAAATCAGCCGTTTTTGCGCCGAACATTAAATGCCTCCAAATGGTATTTAATTAACTTCCCCGGGGTGAAGAAACCCTTTTTGAGAACTCAGAGTGAGTAAATTGGCCATTTTCATGCACTTTTAACCATTCCATAAATCTTGTGTTTTGGGCCCCTGGAAGCATGAAAATCACTTTAAACATGCTAATTTTAGCTCTAACACTGATGATCCACCTACAAATGTGAACTGACGTTCAAAAATAAAACATTTGAAAACGGACCATTTTCCACATTTCTGAAGCATGACGTAATGGGGGGGTGTTATCTCTTTTGTCGAAAATCAGCCGTTTTTGCTCGAACATTAAATGCCTCCAAATGGTATTTATTTCACTTCCTGAGCCCCTGGAAGCATGAAAATCACTTTAAACATGCTAATTTTAGCTCTAACACTGATGATCCACCTACAAATGTGAACTGACGTTCAAAAATAAAACATTTGAAAACGGACCATTTTCCACATTTCTGAAGCATGACGTAATGGGGGGGTGTTATCTCTTTTGTCGAAAATCAGCCGTTTTTGCTCGAACATTAAATGCCTCCAAATGGTATTTATTTCACTTCCCGAGCCCCTGGAAGCATGAAAATCACTTTAAACATGCTAATTTTAGCTCTAACACTGATGATCCACCTACAAATGTGAACTGACGTTCAAAAATAAAACATTTGAAAACGGACCATTTTCCACATTTCTGAAGCATGACGTAATGGGGGGGTGTTATCTCTTTTGTCGAAAATCAGCCGTTTTTGCTCGAACATTAAATGCCTCCAAATGGTATTTATTTCACTTCCCGGGGTGAAGAAACCCTTTTTGAGAACTCAGAGTGAGTAAATTGGCCATTTTCATGCACTTTTAACCATTCCATAAATCTTGTGTTTTGGGCCCCTGGAAGCATGAAAATCACTTTAAACATGCTAATTTTAGCTCTAACACTGATGATCCACCTACAAATGTGAACTGACGTTCAAAAATAAAACATTTGAAAACGGACCATTTTCCACATTTCTGAAGCATGACGTAATGGGGGGGTGTTATCTCTTTTGTCGAAAATCAGCCGTTTTTGCTCGAACATTAAATGCCTCCAAATGGTATTTAATTAACTTCCCGAGCCCCTGGAAGCATGAAAATCACTTTAAACATGCTAATTTTAGCTCTAACACTGATGATCCACCTACAAATGTGAACTGACGTTCAAAAATAAAACATTTGAAAACGGACCATTTTCCACATTTCTGAAGCATGACGTAATGGGGGGGTGTTATCTCTTTTGTCGAAAATCAGCCGTTTTTGCTCGAACATTAAATGCCTCCAAATGGTATTTAATTAACTTCCCGGGGTGAAGAAACCCTTTTTGAGAACTCAGAGTGAGTAAATTGGCCATTTTCATGCACTTTTAACCATTCCATAAATCTTGTGTTTTGGGCCCCTGGAAGCATGAAAATCACTTTAAACATGCTAATTTTAGCTCTAACACTGATGATCCACCTACAAATGTGAACTGACGTTCAAAAATAAAACATTTGAAAACGGACCATTTTCCACATTTCTGAAGCATGACGTAATGGGGGGGTGTTATCTCTTTTGTCGAAAATCAGCCGTTTTTGCTCGAACATTAAATGCCTCCAAATGGTATTTAATTAACTTCCCGAGCCCCTGGAAGCATGAAAATCACTTTAAACATGCTAATTTTAGCTCTAACACTGATGATCCACCTACAAATGTGAACTGACGTTCAAAAATAAAACATTTGAAAACGGACCATTTTCCACATTTCTGAAGCATGACATAATGGGGGGGTGTTATCTCTTTTGTCGAAAATCAGCCGTTTTTGCTCGAACATTAAATGCCTCCAAATGGTATTTAATTAACTTCCCGAGCCCCTGGAAGCATGAAAATCACTTTAAACATGCTAATTTTAGCTCTAACACTGATGATCCACCTACAAATGTGAACTGACGTTCAAAAATAAAACATTTGAAAACGGACCATTTTCCACATTTCTGAAGCATGACGTAATGGGGGGGTGTTATCTCTTTTGTCGAAAATCAGCCGTTTTTGCTCGAACATTAAATGCCTCCAAATGGTATTTAATTAACTTCCCGAGCCCCTGGAAGCATGAAAATCACTTTAAACATGCTAATTTTAGCTCTAACACTGATGATCCACCTACAAATGTGAACTGACGTTCAAAAATAAAAACATTTGAAAACGGACCATTTTCCACATTTATGAAGCATGACGTAATGGGGGGGTGTTATCTCTTTTGTCGAAAATCAGCCGTTTTTGCTCGAACATTAAATGCCTCCAAATGGTATTTATTTCACTTCCCGAGCCCCTGGAAGCATGAAAATCACTTTAAACATGCTAATTTTAGCTCTAACACTGATGATCCACCTACAAATGTGAACTGACGTTCAAAAATAAAACATTTGAAAACGGACCATTTTCCACATTTCTGAAGCATGACGTAATGGGGGGGTGTTATCTCTTTTGTCGAAAATCAGCCGTTTTTGCTCGAACATTAAATGCCTCCAAATGGTATTTAATTAACTTCCCGGGGTGAAGAAACCCTTTTTGAGAACTCAGAGTGAGTAAATTGGCCATTTTCATGCACTTTTAACCATTCCATAAATCTTGTGTTTTGGGCCCCTGGAAGCATGAGAATCACTTTAAACATGCTAATTTTAGCTCTAACACTGATGATCCACCTACAAATGTGAACTGACGTTCAAAAATAAAACATTTGAAAACGGACCATTTTCCACATTTCTGAAGCATGACGTAATGGGGGGGGTGTTATCTCTTTTGTCGAAAATCAGCCGTTTTTGCTCGAACATTAAATGCCTCCAAATGGTATTTAATTAACTTCCCGAGCCCCTGGAAGCATGAAAATCACGTTAAACATGCTAATTTTAGCTCTAACACTGATGATCCACCTACAAATGTGAACTGACGTTCAAAAATAAAACATTTGAAAACGGATCATATTACACATTTCTGAAGCATGACGTAATGGGGTGGTGTTATCTCTTTTGTCGAAAATCAGCCGTTTTTGCTCGAACATTAAATGCCTCCAAATGGTATTTAATTAACTTCCCGGGGTGAAGAAACCCTTTTTGAGAACTCAGAGTGAGTAAATTGGCCATTTTCATGCACTTTTAACCATTCCATAAATCTTGTGTTTTGGGCCCCTGGAAGCATGAAAATCACTTTAAACATGCTAATTTTAGCTCTAACACTGATGATCCACCTACAAATGTGAACTGACGTTCAAAAATAAAACATTTGAAAACGGACCATTTTCCACATTTCTGAAGCATGACGTAATGGGGGGGTGTTATCTCTTTTGTCGAAAATCAGCCGTTTTTGCTCGAACATTAAATGCCTCCAAATGGTATTTAATTAACTTCCCGGGGTGAAGAAACCCTTTTTGAGAACTCAGAGTGAGTAAATTGGCCATTTTCATGCACTTTTAACCATTCCATAAATCTTGTGTTTTGGGCCCCTGGAAGCATGAAAATCACTTTAAACATGCTAATTTTAGCTCTAACACTGATGATCCACCTACAAATGTGAACTGACGTTCAAAAATAAAACATTTGAAAACGGACCATTTTCCACATTTCTGAAGCATGACGTAATGGGGGGGTGTTATCTCTTTTGTCGAAAATCAGCCGTTTTTGCTCGAACATTAAATGCCTCCAAATGGTATTTAATTAACTTCCCGAGCCCCTGGAAGCATGAAAATCACTTTAAACATGCTAATTTTAGCTCTAACACTGATGATCCACCTACAAATGTGAACTGACGTTCAAAAATAAAAACATTTGAAAACGGACCATTTTCCACATTTATGAAGCATGACGTAATGGGGGGGTGTTATCTCTTTTGTCGAAAATCAGCCGTTTTTGCTCGAACATTAAATGCCTCCAAATGGTATTTATTTCACTTCCCGAGCCCCTGGAAGCATGAAAATCACTTTAAACATGCTAATTTTAGCTCTAACACTGATGATCCACCTACAAATGTGAACTGACGTTCAAAAATAAAACATTTGAAAACGGACCATTTTCCACATTTCTGAAGCATGACGTAATGGGGGGTGTTATCTCTTTTGTCGAAAATCAGCCGTTTTTGCTCGAACATTAAATGCCTCCAAATGGTATTTAATTAACTTCCCGGGGTGAAGAAACCCTTTTTGAGAACTCAGAGTGAGTAAATTGGCCATTTTCATGCACTTTTAACCATTCCATAAATCTTGTGTTTTGGGCCCCTGGAAGCATGAGAATCACTTTAAACATGCTAATTTTAGCTCTAACACTGATGATCCACCTACAAATGTGAACTGACGTTCAAAAATAAAACATTTGAAAACGGACCATTTTCCACATTTCTGAAGCATGACGTAATGGGGGGGTGTTATCTCTTTTGTCGAAAATCAGCCGTTTTTGCTCGAACATTAAATCCCTCCAAATGGTATTTAATTAACTTCCCGAGCCCCTGGAAGCATGAAAATCACTTTAAACATGCTAATTTTAGCTCTAACACTGATGATCCACCTACAAATGTGAACTGACGTTCAAAAATAAAACATTTGAAAACGGATCATATTACACATTTCTGAAGCATGACGTAATGGGGGGGTGTTATCTCTTTTGTCGAAAATCAGCCGTTTTTGCTCGAACATTAAATGCCTCCAAATGGTATTTAATTAACTTCCCGGGGTGAAGAAACCCTTTTTGAGAACTCAGAGTGAGTAAATTGGCCATTTTCATGCACTTTTAACCATTCCATAAATCTTGTGTTTTGGGCCCCTGGAAGCATGAAAATCACTTTAAACATGCTAATTTTAGCTCTAACACTGATGATCCACCTACAAATGTGAACTGACGTTCAAAAATAAAACATTTGAAAACGGACCATTTTCCACATTTCTGAAGCATGACGTAATGGGGGGGTGTTATCTCTTTTGTCGAAAATCAGCCGTTTTTGCTCGAACATTAAATGCCTCCAAATGGTATTTAATTAACTTCCCGGGGTGAAGAAACCCTTTTTGAGAACTCAGAGTGAGTAAATTGGCCATTTTCATGCACTTTTAACCATTCGATAAATCTTGTGTTTTGGGCCCCAGGAAGCATGAAAATCACTTTAAACATGCTAATTTTAGCTCTAACACTGATGATCCACCTACAAATGTGAACTGACGTTCAAAAATAAAACATTTGAAAACGGACCATTTTCCACATTTCTGAAGCATGACGTAATGGGGGGGTGTTATCTCTTTTGTCGAAAATCAGCCGTTTTTGCTCGAACATTAAATGCCTCCAAATGGTATTTAATTAACTTCCCGAGCCCCTGGAAGCATGAAAATCACTTTAAACATGCTAATTTTAGCTCTAACACTGATGATCCACCTACAAATGTGAACTGACGTTCAAAAATAAAACATTTGAAAACGGACCATTTTCCACATTTCTGAAGCATGACGTAATGGGGGGGGTGTTATCTCTTTTGTCGAAAATCAGCCGTTTTTGCTCGAACATTAAATGCCTCCAAATGGTATTTATTTCACTTCCCGAGCCCCTGGAAGCATGAAAATCACTTTAAACATGCTAATTTTAGCTCTAACACTGATGATCCACCTACAAATGTGAACTGACGTTCAAAAATAAAACATTTGAAAACGGACCATTTTCCACATTTCTGAAGCATGACGTAATGGGGGGGTGTTATCTCTTTTGTCGAAAATCAGCCGTTTTTGCTCGAACATTAAATGCCTCCAAATGGTATTTAATTAACTTCCCGGGGTGAAGAAACCCTTTTTGAGAACTCAGAGTGAGTAAATTGGCCATTTTCATGCACTTTTAACCATTCCATAAATCTTGTGTTTTGGGCCCCTGGAAGCATGAAAATCACTTTAAGCATGCTAATTTTAGCTCTAACACTGATGATCCACCTACAAATGTGAACTGACGTTCAAAAATAAAACATTTGAAAACGGACCATTTTCCACATTTCTGAAGCATGACGTAATGGAGGGGTGTTATCTCTTTTGTCGAAAATCAGCCGTTTTTGCTCGAACATTAAATGCCTCCAAATGGTATTTAATTAACTTCCCGGGGTGAAGAAACCCTTTTTGAGAACTCAGAGTGAGTAAATTGGCCATTTTCAGGCACTTTTAACCATTCCATAAATCTTGTGTTTTGGGCCCCTGGAAGCATGAAAATCACTTTAAACATGCTAATTTTAGCTCTAACACTGATGATCCACCTACAAATGTGAACTGACGTTCAAAAATAAAACATTTGAAAACGGACCATTTTCCACATTTCTGAAGCATGACGTAATGGGGGGGTGTTATCTCTTTTGTCGAAAATCAGCCGTTTTTGCTCGAACATTAAATGCCTCCAAATGGTATTTATTTCACTTCCCGAGCCCCTGGAAGCATGAAAATCACTTTAAACATGCTAATTTTAGCTCTAACACTGATGATCCACCTACAAATGTGAACTGACGTTCAAAAATAAAACATTTGAAAATGGACCATTTTCCACATTTCTGAAGCATGACGTAATGGGGGGGTGTTATCTCTTTTGTCGAAAATCAGCCGTTTTTGCTCGAACATTAAATGCCTCCAAATGGTATTTAATTAACTTCCCGAGGTGAAGAAACCCTTTTTGAGAACTCAGAGTGAGTAAATTGGCCATTTTCATGCACTTTTAACCATTCCATAAATCTTGTGTTTTGGGCCCCTGGAAGCATGAAAATCACTTTAAACATGCTAATTTTAGCTCTAACACTGATGATCCACCTACAAATGTGAACTGACGTTCAAAAATAAAACATTTGAAAACGGACCATTTTCCACATTTCTGAAGCATGACGTAATGGGGGGGGTGTTATCTCTTTTGTCGAAAATCAGCCGTTTTTGCTCGAACATTAAATGCCTCCAAATGGTATTTAATTAACTTCCCGGGGTGAAGAAACCCTTTTTGAGAACTCAGAGTGAGTAAATTGGCCATTTTCATGCACTTTTAACCATTCCATAAATCTTGTGTTTTGGGCCCCTGGAAGCATGAAAATCACTTTAAACATGCTAATTTTAGCTCTAACACTGATGATCCACCTACAAATGTGAACTGACGTTCAAAAATAAAACATTTGAAAACGGACCATTTTCCACATTTCTGAAGCATGACGTAATGGGGGGGTGTTATCTCTTTTGTCGAAAATCAGCCGTTTTTGCGCCGAACATTAAATGCCTCCAAATGGTATTTAATTAACTTCCCCGGGGTGAAGAAACCCTTTTTGAGAACTCAGAGTGAGTAAATTGGCCATTTTCATGCACTTTTAACCATTCCATAAATCTTGTGTTTTGGGCCCCTGGAAGCATGAAAATCACTTTAAACATGCTAATTTTAGCTCTAACACTGATGATCCACCTACAAATGTGAACTGACGTTCAAAAATAAAACATTTGAAAACGGACCATTTTCCACATTTCTGAAGCATGACGTAATGGGGGGGTGTTATCTCTTTTGTCGAAAATCAGCCGTTTTTGCTCGAACATTAAATGCCTCCAAATGGTATTTATTTCACTTCCTGAGCCCCTGGAAGCATGAAAATCACTTTAAACATGCTAATTTTAGCTCTAACACTGATGATCCACCTACAAATGTGAACTGACGTTCAAAAATAAAACATTTGAAAACGGACCATTTTCCACATTTCTGAAGCATGACGTAATGGGGGGGTGTTATCTCTTTTGTCGAAAATCAGCCGTTTTTGCTCGAACATTAAATGCCTCCAAATGGTATTTATTTCACTTCCCGAGCCCCTGGAAGCATGAAAATCACTTTAAACATGCTAATTTTAGCTCTAACACTGATGATCCACCTACAAATGTGAACTGACGTTCAAAAATAAAACATTTGAAAACGGACCATTTTCCACATTTCTGAAGCATGACGTAATGGGGGGGTGTTATCTCTTTTGTCGAAAATCAGCCGTTTTTGCTCGAACATTAAATGCCTCCAAATGGTATTTATTTCACTTCCCGGGGTGAAGAAACCCTTTTTGAGAACTCAGAGTGAGTAAATTGGCCATTTTCATGCACTTTTAACCATTCCATAAATCTTGTGTTTTGGGCCCCTGGAAGCATGAAAATCACTTTAAACATGCTAATTTTAGCTCTAACACTGATGATCCACCTACAAATGTGAACTGACGTTCAAAAATAAAACATTTGAAAACGGACCATTTTCCACATTTCTGAAGCATGACGTAATGGGGGGGTGTTATCTCTTTTGTCGAAAATCAGCCGTTTTTGCTCGAACATTAAATGCCTCCAAATGGTATTTAATTAACTTCCCGAGCCCCTGGAAGCATGAAAATCACTTTAAACATGCTAATTTTAGCTCTAACACTGATGATCCACCTACAAATGTGAACTGACGTTCAAAAATAAAACATTTGAAAACGGACCATTTTCCACATTTCTGAAGCATGACGTAATGGGGGGGTGTTATCTCTTTTGTCGAAAATCAGCCGTTTTTGCTCGAACATTAAATGCCTCCAAATGGTATTTAATTAACTTCCCGGGGTGAAGAAACCCTTTTTGAGAACTCAGAGTGAGTAAATTGGCCATTTTCATGCACTTTTAACCATTCCATAAATCTTGTGTTTTGGGCCCCTGGAAGCATGAAAATCACTTTAAACATGCTAATTTTAGCTCTAACACTGATGATCCACCTACAAATGTGAACTGACGTTCAAAAATAAAACATTTGAAAACGGACCATTTTCCACATTTCTGAAGCATGACGTAATGGGGGGGTGTTATCTCTTTTGTCGAAAATCAGCCGTTTTTGCTCGAACATTAAATGCCTCCAAATGGTATTTAATTAACTTCCCGAGCCCCTGGAAGCATGAAAATCACTTTAAACATGCTAATTTTAGCTCTAACACTGATGATCCACCTACAAATGTGAACTGACGTTCAAAAATAAAACATTTGAAAACTGACCATTTTCCACATTTCTGAAGCATGACATAATGGGGGGGTGTTATCTCTTTTGTCGAAAATCAGCCGTTTTTGCTCGAACATTAAATGCCTCCAAATGGTATTTAATTAACTTCCCGGGGTGAAGAAACCCTTTTTGAGAACTCAGAGTGAGTAAATTGGCCATTTTCATGCACTTTTAACCATTCCATAAATCTTGTGTTTTGGGCCCCTGGAAGCATGAAAATCACTTTAAACATGCTAATTTTAGCTCTAACACTGATGATCCACCTACAAATGTGAACTGACGTTCAAAAATAAAACATTTGAAAATGGACCATTTTCCACATTTCTGAAGCATGACGTAATGGGGGGGTGTTATCTCTTTTGTCGAAAATCAGCCGTTTTTGCTCGAACATTAAATGCCTCCAAATGGTATTTAATTAACTTCCCGAGCCCCTGGAAGCATGAAAATCACTTTAAACATGCTAATCTTAGCTCTAACACTGATGATCCACCTACAAATGTGAACTGACGTTCAAAAATAAAACATTTGAAAACGGACCATTTTCCACATTTCTGAAGCATGACGTAATGGGGGGGTGTTATCTCTTTTGTCGAAAATCAGCCGTTTTTGCTCGAACATTAAATGCCTCCAAATGGTATTTAATTAACTTCCCGGGGTGAAGAAACCCTTTTTGAGAACTCAGAGTGAGTAAATTGGCCATTTTCATGCACTTTTAACCATTCCATAAATCTTGTGTTTTGGGCCCCTGGAAGCAAGAAAATCACTTTAAACATGCTAATTTTAGCTCTAACACTGATGATCCACCTACAAATGTGAACTGACGTTCAAAAATAAAACATTTGAAAACGGACCATTTTCCACATTTCTGAAGCATGACGTAATGGGGGGGTGTTATCTCTTTTGTCGAAAATCAGCCGTTTTTGCTCGAACATTAAATGCCTCCAAATGGTATTTATTTCACTTCCTGAGCCCCTGGAAGCATGAAAATCACTTTAAACATGCTAATTTTAGCTCTAACACTGATGATCCACCTACAAATGTGAACTGACGTTCAAAAATAAAACATTTGAAAACGGACCATTTTCCACATTTCTGAAGCATGACGTAATGGGGGGGTGTTATCTCTTTTGTCGAAAATCAGCCGTTTTTGCTCGAACATTAAATGCCTCCAAATGGTATTTATTTCACTTCCCGAGCCCCTGGAAGCATGAAAATCACTTTAAACATGCTAATTTTAGCTCTAACACTGATGATCCACCTACAAATGTGAACTGACGTTCAAAAATAAAACATTTGAAAACGGACCATTTTCCACATTTCTGAAGCATGACGTAATGGGGGGGTGTTATCTCTTTTGTCGAAAATCAGCCGTTTTTGCTCGAACATTAAATGCCTCCAAATGGTATTTATTTCACTTCCCGGGGTGAAGAAACCCTTTTTGAGAACTCAGACTGAGTAAATTGGCCATTTTCATGCACTTTTAACCATTCCATAAATCTTGTGTTTTGGGCCCCTGGAAGCATGAAAATCACTTTAAACATGCTAATTTTAGCTCTAACACTGATGATCCACCTACAAATGTGAACTGACGTTCAAAAATAAAACATTTGAAAACGGACCATTTTCCACATTTCTGAAGCATGACGTAATGGGGGGGTGTTATCTCTTTTGTCGAAAATCAGCCGTTTTTGCTCGAACATTAAATGCCTCCAAATGGTATTTAATTAACTTCCCGAGCCCCTGGAAGCATGAAAATCACTTTAAACATGCTAATTTTAGCTCTAACACTGATGATCCACCTACAAATGTGAACTGACGTTCAAAAATAAAACATTTGAAAACGGACCATTTTCCACATTTCTGAAGCATGACGTAATGGGGGGGTGTTATCTCTTTTGTCGAAAATCAGCCGTTTTTGCTCGAACATTAAATGCCTCCAAATGGTATTTAATTAACTTCCCGGGGTGAAGAAACCCTTTTTGAGAACTCAGAGTGAGTAAATTGGCCATTTTCATGCACTTTTAACCATTCCATAAATCTTGTGTTTTGGGCCCCTGGAAGCATGAAAATCACTTTAAACATGCTAATTTTAGCTCTAACACTGATGATCCACCTACAAATGTGAACTGACGTTCAAAAATAAAACATTTGAAAACGGACCATTTTCCACATTTCTGAAGCATGACGTAATGGGGGGGTGTTATCTCTTTTGTCGAAAATCAGCCGTTTTTGCTCGAACATTAAATGCCTCCAAATGGTATTTAATTAACTTCCCGAGCCCCTGGAAGCATGAAAATCACTTTAAACATGCTAATTTTAGCTCTAACACTGATGATCCACCTACAAATGTGAACTGACGTTCAAAAATAAAACATTTGAAAACGGACCATTTTCCACATTTCTGAAGCATGACGTAATGGGGGGGTGTTATCTCTTTTGTCGAAAATCAGCCGTTTTTGCTCGAACATTAAATGCCTCCAAATGGTATTTAATTAACTTCCCGGGGTGAAGAAACCCTTTTTGAGAACTCAGAGTGAGTAAATTGGCCATTTTCATGCACTTTTAACCATTCCATAAATCTTGTGTTTTGGGCCCCTGGAAGCATGAAAATCACTTTAAACATGCTAATTTTAGCTCTAACACTGATGATCCGACTACAAATGTGAACTGACGTTCAAAAATAAAACATTTGAAAACGGACCATTTTCCACATTTCTGAAGCATGACGTAATGGGGGGTGTTATCTCTTTTGTCGAAAATCAGCCGTTTTTGCTCGAACATTAAATGCCTCCAAATGGTATTTATTTCACTTCCCGGGGTGAAGAAACCCTTTTTGAGAACTCAGAGTGAGTAAATTGGCCATTTTCATGCACTTTTAACCATTCCATTAATCTTGTGTTTTGGGCCCCTGGAAGCATGAAAATCACTTTAAACATGCTAATTTTAGCTCTAACACTGATGATCCACCTACAAATGTGAACTGACGTTCAAAAATAAAACATTTGAAAACGGACCATTTTCCACATTTCTGAAGCATGACGTAATGGGGGGGTGTTATCTCTTTTGTCGAAAATCAGCCGTTTTTGCTCGAACATTAAATGCCTCCAAATGGTATTTATTTCACTTCCTGAGCCCCTGGAAGCATGAAAATCACTTTAAACATGCTAATTTTAGCTCTAACACTGATGATCCACCTACAAATGTGAACTGACGTTCAAAAATAAAACATTTGAAAACGGACCATTTTCCACATTTCTGAAGCATGACGTAATGGGGGGGTGTTATCTCTTTTGTCGAAAATCAGCCGTTTTTGCTCGAACATTAAATGCCTCCAAATGGTATTTATTTCACTTCCCGAGCCCCTGGAAGCATGAAAATCACTTTAAACATGCTAATTTTAGCTCTAACACTGATGATCCACCTACAAATGTGAACTGACGTTCAAAAATAAAACATTTGAAAACGGACCATTTTCCACATTTCTGAAGCATGACGTAATGGGGGGGTGTTATCTCTTTTGTCGAAAATCAGCCGTTTTTGCTCGAACATTAAATGCCTCCAAATGGTATTTATTTCACTTCCCGGGGTGAAGAAACCCTTTTTGAGAACTCAGACTGAGTAAATTGGCCATTTTCATGCACTTTTAACCATTCCATAAATCTTGTGTTTTGGGCCCCTGGAAGCATGAAAATCACTTTAAACATGCTAATTTTAGCTCTAACACTGATGATCCACCTACAAATGTGAACTGACGTTCAAAAATAAAACATTTGAAAACGGACCATTTTCCACATTTCTGAAGCATGACGTAATGGGGGGGTGTTATCTCTTTTGTCGAAAATCAGCCGTTTTTGCTCGAACATTAAATGCCTCCAAATGGTATTTAATTAACTTCCCGAGCCCCTGGAAGCATGAAAATCACTTTAAACATGCTAATTTTAGCTCTAACACTGATGATCCACCTACAAATGTGAACTGACGTTCAAAAATAAAACATTTGAAAACGGACCATTTTCCACATTTCTGAAGCATGACGTAATGGGGGGGTGTTATCTCTTTTGTCGAAAATCAGCCGTTTTTGCTCGAACATTAAATGCCTCCAAATGGTATTTAATTAACTTCCCGGGGTGAAGAAACCCTTTTTGAGAACTCAGAGTGAGTAAATTGGCCATTTTCATGCACTTTTAACCATTCCATAAATCTTGTGTTTTGGGCCCCTGGAAGCATGAAAATCACTTTAAACATGCTAATTTTAGCTCTAACACTGATGATCCACCTACAAATGTGAACTGACGTTCAAAAATAAAACATTTGAAAACGGACCATTTTCCACATTTCTGAAGCATGACGTAATGGGGGGGTGTTATCTCTTTTGTCGAAAATCAGCCGTTTTTGCTCGAACATTAAATGCCTCCAAATGGTATTTAATTAACTTCCCGGGGTGAAGAAACCCTTTTTGAGAACTCAGAGTGAGTAAATTGGCCATTTTCATGCACTTTTAACCATTCCATAAATCTTGTGTTTTGGGCCCCTGGAAGCATGAAAATCACTTTAAACATGCTAATTTTAGCTCTAACACTGATGATCCACCTACAAATGTGAACTGACGTTCAAAAATAAAACATTTGAAAACGGACCATTTTCCACATTTCTGAAGCATGACGTAATGGGGGGGTGTTATCTCTTTTGTCGAAAATCAGCCGTTTTTGCTCGAACATTAAATGCCTCCAAATGGTATTTAATTAACTTCCCGAGCCCCTGGAAGCATGAAAATCACTTTAAACATGCTAATTTTAGCTCTAACACTGATGATCCACCTACAAATGTGAACTGACGTTCAAAAATAAAAACATTTGAAAACGGACCATTTTCCACATTTATGAAGCATGACGTAATGGGGGGGTGTTATCTCTTTTGTCGAAAATCAGCCGTTTTTGCTCGAACATTAAATGCCTCCAAATGGTATTTATTTCACTTCCCGAGCCCCTGGAAGCATGAAAATCACTTTAAACATGCTAATTTTAGCTCTAACACTGATGATCCACCTACAAATGTGAACTGACGTTCAAAAATAAAACATTTGAAAACGGACCATTTTCCACATTTCTGAAGCATGACGTAATGGGGGGGTGTTATCTCTTTTGTCGAAAATCAGCCGTTTTTGCTCGAACATTAAATGCCTCCAAATGGTATTTAATTAACTTCCCGGGGTGAAGAAACCCTTTTTGAGAACTCAGAGTGAGTAAATTGGCCATTTTCATGCACTTTTAACCATTCCATAAATCTTGTGTTTTGGGCCCCTGGAAGCATGAGAATCACTTTAAACATGCTAATTTTAGCTCTAACACTGATGATCCACCTACAAATGTGAACTGACGTTCAAAAATAAAACATTTGAAAACGGACCATTTTCCACATTTCTGAAGCATGACGTAATGGGGGGGTGTTATCTCTTTTGTCGAAAATCAGCCGTTTTTGCTCGAACATTAAATGCCTCCAAATGGTATTTAATTAACTTCCCGAGCCCCTGGAAGCATGAAAATCACTTTAAACATGCTAATTTTAGCTCTAACACTGATGATCCACCTACAAATGTGAACTGACGTTCAAAAATAAAACATTTGAAAACGGATCATATTACACATTTCTGAAGCATGACGTAATGGGGGGGTGTTATCTCTTTTGTCGAAAATCAGCCGTTTTTGCTCGAACATTAAATGCCTCCAAATGGTATTTAATTAACTTCCCGGGGTGAAGAAACCCTTTTTGAGAACTCAGAGTGAGTAAATTGGCCATTTTCATGCACTTTTAACCATTCCATAAATCTTGTGTTTTGGGCCCCTGGAAGCATGAAAATCACTTTAAACATGCTAATTTTAGCTCTAACACTGATGATCCACCTACAAATGTGAACTGACGTTCAAAAATAAAACATTTGAAAACGGACCATTTTCCACATTTCTGAAGCATGACGTAATGGGGGGGTGTTATCTCTTTTGTCGAAAATCAGCCGTTTTTGCTCGAACATTAAATGCCTCCAAATGGTATTTAATTAACTTCCCGGGGTGAAGAAACCCTTTTTGAGAACTCAGAGTGAGTAAATTGGCCATTTTCATGCACTTTTAACCATTCGATAAATCTTGTGTTTTGGGCCCCAGGAAGCATGAAAATCACTTTAAACATGCTAATTTTAGCTCTAACACTGATGATCCACCTACAAATGTGAACTGACGTTCAAAAATAAAACATTTGAAAACGGACCATTTTCCACATTTCTGAAGCATGACGTAATGGGGGGGTGTTATCTCTTTTGTCGAAAATCAGCCGTTTTTGCTCGAACATTAAATGCCTCCAAATGGTATTTAATTAACTTCCCGAGCCCCTGGAAGCATGAAAATCACTTTAAACATGCTAATTTTAGCTCTAACACTGATGATCCACCTACAAATGTGAACTGACGTTCAAAAATAAAACATTTGAAAACGGACCATTTTCCACATTTCTGAAGCATGACGTAATGGGGGGGGTGTTATCTCTTTTGTCGAAAATCAGCCGTTTTTGCTCAACACATTAAATGCCTCCAAATGGTATTTATTTCACTTCCCGAGCCCCTGGAAGCATGAAAATCACTTTAAACATGCTAATTTTAGCTCTAACACTGATGATCCACCTACAAATGTGAACTGACGTTCAAAAATAAAACATTTGAAAATGGACCATTTTCCACATTTCTGAAGCATGACGTAATGGGGGGGTGTTATCTCTTTTGTCGAAAATCAGCCGTTTTTGCTCGAACATTAAATGCCTCCAAATGGTATTTAATTAACTTCCCGGGGTGAAGAAACCCTTTTTGAGAACTCAGAGTGAGTAAATTGGCCATTTTCATGCACTTTTAACCATTCCATAAATCTTGTGTTTTGGGCCCCTGGAAGCATGAAAATCACTTTAAACATGCTAATTTTAGCTCTAACACTGATGATCCACCTACAAATGTGAACTGACGTTCAAAAATAAAACATTTGAAAACGGACCATTTTCCACATTTCTGAAGCATGACGTAATGGGGGGGGTGTTATCTCTTTTGTCGAAAATCAGCCGTTTTTGCTCGAACATTAAATGCCTCCAAATGGTATTTAATTAACTTCCCGGGGTGAAGAAACCCTTTTTGAGAACTCAGAGTGAGTAAATTGGCCATTTTCATGCACTTTTAACCATTCCATAAATCTTGTGTTTTGGGCCCCTGGAAGCATGAAAATCACTTTAAACATGCTAATTTTAGCTCTAACACTGATGATCCACCTACAAATGTGAACTGACGTTCAAAAATAAAACATTTGAAAATGGACCATTTTCCACATTTCTGAAGCATGACGTAATGGGGGGGTGTTATCTCTTTTGTCGAAAATCAGCCGTTTTTGCTCGAACATTAAATGCCTCCAAATGGTATTTAATTAACTTCCCGAGCCCCTGGAAGCATGAAAATCACTTTAAACATGCTAATTTTAGCTCTAACACTGATGATCCACCTACAAATGTGAACTGACGTTCAAAAATAAAACATTTGAAAACGGACCATTTTCCACATTTCTGAAGCATGACGTAATGGGGGGGTGTTATCTCTTTTGTCGAAAATCAGCCGTTTTTGCTCGAACATTAAATGCCTCCAAATGGTATTTAATTAACTTCCCCGGGGTGAAGAAACCCTTTTTGAGAACTCAGAGTGAGTAAATTGGCCATTTTCATGCACTTTTAACCATTCCATAAATCTTGTGTTTTGGGCCCCTGGAAGCATGAAAATCACTTTAAACATGCTAATTTTAGCTCTAACACTGATGATCCACCTACAAATGTGAACTGACGTTCAAAAATAAAACATTTGAAAACGGACCATTTTCCACATTTCTGAAGCATGACGTAATGGGGGGGTGTTATCTCTTTTGTCGAAAATCAGCCGTTTTTGCTCGAACATTAAATGCCTCCAAATGGTATTTATTTCACTTCCTGAGCCCCTGGAAGCATGAAAATCACTTTAAACATGCTAATTTTAGCTCTAACACTGATGATCCACCTACAAATGTGAACTGACGTTCAAAAATAAAACATTTGAAAACGGACCATTTTCCACATTTCTGAAGCATGACGTAATGGGGGGGTGTTATCTCTTTTGTCGAAAATCAGCCGTTTTTGCTCGAACATTAAATGCCTCCAAATGGTATTTATTTCACTTCCCGAGCCCCTGGAAGCATGAAAATCACTTTAAACATGCTAATTTTAGCTCTAACACTGATGATCCACCTACAAATGTGAACTGACGTTCAAAAATAAAACATTTGAAAACGGACCATTTTCCACATTTCTGAAGCATGACGTAATGGGGGGGTGTTATCTCTTTTGTCGAAAATCAGCCGTTTTTGCTCGAACATTAAATGCCTCCAAATGGTATTTATTTCACTTCCCGGGGTGAAGAAACCCTTTTTGAGAACTCAGAGTGAGTAAATTGGCCATTTTCATGCACTTTTAACCATTCCATAAATCTTGTGTTTTGGGCCCCTGGAAGCATGAAAATCACTTTAAACATGCTAATTTTAGCTCTAACACTGATGATCCACCTACAAATGTGAACTGACGTTCAAAAATAAAACATTTGAAAACGGACCATTTTCCACATTTCTGAAGCATGACGTAATGGGGGGGTGTTATCTCTTTTGTCGAAAATCAGCCGTTTTTGCTCGAACATTAAATGCCTCCAAATGGTATTTAATTAACTTCCCGAGCCCCTGGAAGCATGAAAATCACTTTAAACATGCTAATTTTAGCTCTAACACTGATGATCCACCTACAAATGTGAACTGACGTTCAAAAATAAAACATTTGAAAACGGACCATTTTCCACATTTCTGAAGCATGACGTAATGGGGGGGTGTTATCTCTTTTGTCGAAAATCAGCCGTTTTTGCTCGAACATTAAATGCCTCCAAATGGTATTTAATTAACTTCCCGGGGTGAAGAAACCCTTTTTGAGAACTCAGAGTGAGTAAATTGGCCATTTTCATGCACTTTTAACCATTCCATAAATCTTGTGTTTTGGGCCCCTGGAAGCATGAAAATCACTTTAAACATGCTAATTTTAGCTCTAACACTGATGATCCACCTACAAATGTGAACTGACGTTCAAAAATAAAACATTTGAAAACGGACCATTTTCCACATTTCTGAAGCATGACGTAATGGGGGGGTGTTATCTCTTTTGTCGAAAATCAGCCGTTTTTGCTCGAACATTAAATGCCTCCAAATGGTATTTAATTAACTTCCCGGGGTGAAGAAACCCTTTTTGAGAACTCAGAGTGAGTAAATTGGCCATTTTCATGCACTTTTAACCATTCCATAAATCTTGTGTTTTGGGCCCCTGGAAGCATGAAAATCACTTTAAACATGCTAATTTTAGCTCTAACACTGATGATCCACCTACAAATGTGAACTGACGTTCAAAAATAAAACATTTGAAAATGGACCATTTTCCACATTTCTGAAGCATGACGTAATGGGGGGGTGTTATCTCTTTTGTCGAAAATCAGCCGTTTTTGCTCGAACATTAAATGCCTCCAAATGGTATTTAATTAACTTCCCGAGCCCCTGGAAGCATGAAAATCACTTTAAACATGCTAATTTTAGCTCTAACACTGATGATCCACCTACAAATGTGAACTGACGTTCAAAAATAAAACATTTGAAAACGGACCATTTTCCACATTTCTGAAGCATGACGTAATGGGGGGGTGTTATCTCTTTTGTCGAAAATCAGCCGTTTTTGCTCGAACATTAAATGCCTCCAAATGGTATTTAATTAACTTCCCCGGGGTGAAGAAACCCTTTTTGAGAACTCAGAGTGAGTAAATTGGCCATTTTCATGCACTTTTAACCATTCCATAAATCTTGTGTTTTGGGCCCCTGGAAGCATGAAAATCACTTTAAACATGCTAATTTTAGCTCTAACACTGATGATCCACCTACAAATGTGAACTGACGTTCAAAAATAAAACATTTGAAAACGGACCATTTTCCACATTTCTGAAGCATGACGTAATGGGGGGGTGTTATCTCTTTTGTCGAAAATCAGCCGTTTTTGCTCGAACATTAAATGCCTCCAAATGGTATTTATTTCACTTCCTGAGCCCCTGGAAGCATGAAAATCACTTTAAACATGCTAATTTTAGCTCTAACACTGATGATCCACCTACAAATGTGAACTGACGTTCAAAAATAAAACATTTGAAAACGGACCATTTTCCACATTTCTGAAGCATGACGTAATGGGGGGGTGTTATCTCTTTTGTCGAAAATCAGCCGTTTTTGCTCGAACATTAAATGCCTCCAAATGGTATTTATTTCACTTCCCGAGCCCCTGGAAGCATGAAAATCACTTTAAACATGCTAATTTTAGCTCTAACACTGATGATCCACCTACAAATGTGAACTGACGTTCAAAAATAAAACATTTGAAAACGGACCATTTTCCACATTTCTGAAGCATGACGTAATGGGGGGGTGTTATCTCTTTTGTCGAAAATCAGCCGTTTTTGCTCGAACATTAAATGCCTCCAAATGGTATTTATTTCACTTCCCGGGGTGAAGAAACCCTTTTTGAGAACTCAGAGTGAGTAAATTGGCCATTTTCATGCACTTTTAACCATTCCATAAATCTTGTGTTTTGGGCCCCTGGAAGCATGAAAATCACTTTAAACATGCTAATTTTAGCTCTAACACTGATGATCCACCTACAAATGTGAACTGACGTTCAAAAATAA
This sequence comes from Lissotriton vulgaris, assembly GCF_964263255.1. Classification (NCBI taxonomy): domain Eukaryota; kingdom Metazoa; phylum Chordata; class Amphibia; order Caudata; family Salamandridae; genus Lissotriton; species Lissotriton vulgaris. Next base: position 33,970 of record NW_028248825.1, read on the forward strand.
AACATTTGAAAACGGACCATTTTCCACATTTCTGAAGCATGACGTAATGGGGGGGTGTTATCTCTTTTGTCGAAAATCAGCCGTTTTTGCTCGAACATTAAATGCCTCCAAATGGTATTTAATTAACTTCCCGAGCCCCTGGAAGCATGAAAATCACTTTAAACATGCTAATTTTAGCTCTAACACTGATGATCCACCTACAAATGTGAACTGACGTTCAAAAATAAAACATTTGAAAACGGACCATTTTCCACATTTCTGAAGCATGACGTAATGGGGGGGTGTTATCTCTTTTGTCGAAAATCAGCCGTTTTTGCTCGAACATTAAATGCCTCCAAATGGTATTTAATTAACTTCCCGGGGTGAAGAAACCCTTTTTGAGAACTCAGAGTGAGTAAATTGGCCATTTTCATGCACTTTTAACCATTCCATAAATCTTGTGTTTTGGGCCCCTGGAAGCATGAAAATCACTTTAAACATGCTAATTTTAGCTCTAACACTGATGATCCACCTACAAATGTGAACTGACGTTCAAAAAATAAAACATTTGAAAACGGACCATTTTCCACATTTCTGAAGCATGACGTAATGGGGGGGTGTTATCTCTTTTGTCGAAAATCAGCCGTTTTTGCTCGAACATTAAATGCCTCCAAATGGTATTTAATTAACTTCCCGAGCCCCTGGAAGCATGAAAATCACTTTAAACATGCTAATTTTAGCTCTAACACTGATGATCCACCTACAAATGTGAACTGACGTTCAAAAATAAAACATTTGAAAACGGACCATTTTCCACATTTCTGAAGCATGACATAATGGGGGGTGTTATCTCTTTTGTCGAAAATCAGCCGTTTTTGCTCGAACATTAAATGCCTCCAAATGGTATTTAATTAACTTCCCGGGGTGAAGAAACCCTTTTTGAGAACTCAGAGTGAGTAAATTGGCCATTTTCATGCACTTTTAACCATTCCATAAATCTTGTGTTTTGGGCCCCTGGAAGCATGAAAATCACTTTAAACATGCTAATTTTAGCTCTAACACTGATGATCCACCTACAAATGTGAACTGACGTTCAAAAATAAAACATTTGAAAATGGACCATTTTCCACATTTCTGAAGCATGACGTAATGGGGGGGTGTTATCTCTTTTGTCGAAAATCAGCCGTTTTTGCTCGAACATTAAATGCCTCCAAATGGTATTTAATTAACTTCCCGAGCCCCTGGAAGCATGAAAATCACTTTAAACATGCTAATTTTAGCTCTAACACTGATGATCCACCTACAAATGTGAACTGACGTTCAAAAATAAAACATTTGAAAACGGACCATTTTCCACATTTCTGAAGCATGACGTAATGGGGGGGTGTTATCTCTTTTGTCGAAAATCAGCCGTTTTTGCTCGAACATTAAATGCCTCCAAATGGTATTTAATTAACTTCCCGGGGTGAAGAAACCCTTTTTGAGAACTCAGAGTGAGTAAATTGGCCATTTTCATGCACTTTTAACCATTCCATAAATCTTGTGTTTTGGGCCCCTGGAAGCATGAAAATCACTTTAAACATGCTAATTTTAGCTCTAACACTGATGATCCACCTACAAATGTGAACTGACGTTCAAAAATAAAACATTTGAAAACGGACCATTTTCCACATTTCTGAAGCATGACGTAATGGGGGGGTGTTATCTCTTTTGTCGAAAATCAGCCGTTTTTGCTCGAACATTAAATGCCTCCAAATGGTATTTATTTCACTTCCTGAGCCCCTGGAAGCATGAAAATCACTTTAAACATGCTAATTTTAGCTCTAACACTGATGATCCACCTACAAATGTGAACTGACGTTCAAAAATAAAACATTTGAAAACGGACCATTTTCCACATTTCTGAAGCATGACGTAATGGGGGGGTGTTATCTCTTTTGTCGAAAATCAGCCGTTTTTGCTCGAACATTAAATGCCTCCAAATGGTATTTATTTCACTTCCCGAGCCCCTGGAAGCATGAAAATCACTTTAAACATGCTAATTTTAGCTCTAACACTGATGATCCACCTACAAATGTGAACTGACGTTCAAAAATAAAACATTTGAAAACGGACCATTTTCCACATTTCTGAAGCATGACGTAATGGGGGGGTGTTATCTCTTTTGTCGAAAATCAGCCGTTTTTGCTCGAACATTAAATGCCTCCAAATGGTATTTATTTCACTTCCCGGGGTGAAGAAACCCTTTTTGAGAACTCAGAGTGAGTAAATTGGCCATTTTCATGCACTTTTAACCATTCCATAAATCTTGTGTTTTGGGCCCCTGGAAGCATGAAAATCACTTTAAACATGCTAATTTTAGCTCTAACACTGATGATCCACCTACAAATGTGAACTGACGTTCAAAAATAAAACATTTGAAAACGGACCATTTTCCACATTTCTGAAGCATGACGTAATGGGGGGGTGTTATCACTTTGTCGAAAATCAGCCGTTTTTGCTCGAACATTAAATGCCTCCAAATGGTATTTAATTAACTTCCCGAGCCCCTGGAAGCATGAAAATCACTTTAAACATGCTAATTTTAGCTCTAACACTGATGATCCACCTACAAATGTGAACTGACGTTCAAAAATAAAACATTTGAAAACGGACCATTTTCCACATTTCTGAAGCATGACGTAATGGGGGGGTGTTATCTCTTTTGTCGAAAATCAGCCGTTTTTGCTCGAACATTAAATGCCTCCAAATGGTATTTAATTAACTTCCCGGGGTGAAGAAACCCTTTTTGAGAACTCAGAGTGAGTAAATTGGCCATTTTCATGCACTTTTAACCATTCCATAAATCTTGTGTTTTGGGCCCCTGGAAGCATGAAAATCACTTTAAACATGCTAATTTTAGCTCTAACACTGATGATCCACCTACAAATGTGAACTGACGTTCAAAAATAAAACATTTGAAAACGGACCATTTTCCACATTTCTGAAGCATGACGTAATGGGGGGGTGTTATCTCTTTTGTCGAAAATCAGCCGTTTTTGCTCGAACATTAAATGCCTCCAAATGGTATTTAATTAACTTCCCGAGCCCCTGGAAGCATGAAAATCACTTTAAACATGCTAATTTTAGCTCTAACACTGATGATCCACCTACAAATGTGAACTGACGTTCAAAAATAAAACATTTGAAAACGGACCATTTTCCACATTTCTGAAGCATGACGTAATGGGGGGGTGTTATCTCTTTTGTCGAAAATCAGCCGTTTTTGCTCGAACATTAAATGCCTCCAAATGGTATTTAATTAACTTCCCCGGGGTGAAGAAACCCTTTTTGAGAACTCAGAGTGAGTAAATTGGCCATTTTCATGCACTTTTAACCATTCCATAAATCTTGTGTTTTGGGCCCCTGGAAGCATGAAAATCACTTTAAACATGCTAATTTTAGCTCTAACACTGATGATCCACCTACAAATGTGAACTGACGTTCAAAAATAAAACATTTGAAAACGGACCATTTTCCACATTTCTGAAGCATGACGTAATGGGGGGGTGTTATCTCTTTTGTCGAAAATCAGCCGTTTTTGCTCGAACATTAAATGCCTCCAAATGGTATTTATTTCACTTCCTGAGCCCCTGGAAGCATGAAAATCACTTTAAACATGCTAATTTTAGCTCTAACACTGATGATCCACCTACAAATGTGAACTGACGTTCAAAAATAAAACATTTGAAAACGGACCATTTTCCACATTTCTGAAGCATGACGTAATGGGGGGGTGTTATCTCTTTTGTCGAAAATCAGCCGTTTTTGCTCGAACATTAAATGCCTCCAAATGGTATTTATTTCACTTCCCGAGCCCCTGGAAGCATGAAAATCACTTTAAACATGCTAATTTTAGCTCTAACACTGATGATCCACCTACAAATGTGAACTGACGTTCAAAAATAAAACATTTGAAAACGGACCATTTTCCACATTTCTGAAGCATGACGTAATGGGGGGGTGTTATCTCTTTTGTCGAAAATCAGCCGTTTTTGCTCGAACATTAAATGCCTCCAAATGGTATTTATTTCACTTCCCGGGGTGAAGAAACCCTTTTTGAGAACTCAGAGTGAGTAAATTGGCCATTTTCATGCACTTTTAACCATTCCATAAATCTTGTGTTTTGGGCCCCTGGAAGCATGAAAATCACTTTAAACATGCTAATTTTAGCTCTAACACTGATGATCCACCTACAAATGTGAACTGACGTTCAAAAATAAAACATTTGAAAACGGACCATTTTCCACATTTCTGAAGCATGACGTAATGGGGGGGTGTTATCTCTTTTGTCGAAAATCAGCCGTTTTTGCTCGAACATTAAATGCCTCCAAATGGTATTTAATTAACTTCCCGAGCCCCTGGAAGCATGAAAATCACTTTAAACATGCTAATTTTAGCTCTAACACTGATGATCCACCTACAAATGTGAACTGACGTTCAAAAATAAAACATTTGAAAACGGACCATTTTCCACATTTCTGAAGCATGACGTAATGGGGGGGTGTTATCTCTTTTGTCGAAAATCAGCCGTTTTTGCTCGAACATTAAATGCCTCCAAATGGTATTTAATTAACTTCCCGGGGTGAAGAAACCCTTTTTGAGAACTCAGAGTGAGTAAATTGGCCATTTTCATGCACTTTTAACCATTCCATAAATCTTGTGTTTTGGGCCCCTGGAAGCATGAAAATCACTTTAAACATGCTAATTTTAGCTCTAACACTGATGATCCACCTACAAATGTGAACTGACGTTCAAAAATAAAACATTTGAAAACGGACCATTTTCCACATTTCTGAAGCATGACGTAATGGGGGGGTGTTATCTCTTTTGTCGAAAATCAGCCGTTTTTGCTCGAACATTAAATGCCTCCAAATGGTATTTAATTAACTTCCCGAGCCCCTGGAAGCATGAAAATCACTTTAAACATGCTAATTTTAGCTCTAACACTGATGATCCACCTACAAATGTGAACTGACGTTCAAAAATAAAACATTTGAAAACGGACCATTTTCCACATTTCTGAAGCATGACATAATGGGGGGGTGTTATCTCTTTTGTCGAAAATCAGCCGTTTTTGCTCGAACATTAAATGCCTCCAAATGGTATTTAATTAACTTCCCGGGGTGAAGAAACCCTTTTTGAGAACTCAGAGTGAGTAAATTGGCCATTTTCATGCACTTTTAACCATTCCATAAATCTTGTGTTTTGGGCCCCTGGAAGCATGAAAATCACTTTAAACATGCTAATTTTAGCTCTAACACTGATGATCCACCTACAAATGTGAACTGACGTTCAAAAATAAAACATTTGAAAATGGACCATTTTCCACATTTCTGAAGCATGACGTAATGGGGGGGTGTTATCTCTTTTGTCGAAAATCAGCCGTTTTTGCTCGAACATTAAATGCCTCCAAATGGTATTTAATTAACTTCCCGAGCCCCTGGAAGCATGAAAATCACTTTAAACATGCTAATTTTAGCTCTAACACTGATGATCCACCTACAAATGTGAACTGACGTTCAAAAATAAAACATTTGAAAACGGACTATTTTCCACATTTCTGAAGCATGACGTAATGGGGGGGTGTTATCTCTTTTGTCGAAAATCAGCCGTTTTTGCTCGAACATTAAATGCCTCCAAATGGTATTTAATTAACTTCCCGGGGTGAAGAAACCCTTTTTGAGAACTCAGAGTGAGTAAATTGGCCATTTTCATGCACTTTTAACCATTCCATAAATCTTGTGTTTTGGGCCCCTGGAAGCATGAAAATCACTTTAAACATGCTAATTTTAGCTCTAACACTGATGATCCACCTACAAATGTGAACTGACGTTCAAAAATAAAACATTTGAAAACGGACCATTTTCCACATTTCTGAAGCATGACGTAATGGGGGGGTGTTATCTCTTTTGTCGAAAATCAGCCGTTTTTGCTCGAACATTAAATGCCTCCAAATGGTATTTATTTCACTTCCTGAGCCCCTGGAAGCATGAAAATCACTTTAAACATGCTAATTTTAGCTCTAACACTGATGATCCACCTACAAATGTGAACTGACGTTCAAAAATAAAACATTTGAAAACGGACCATTTTCCACATTTCTGAAGCATGACGTAATGGGGGGGTGTTATCTCTTTTGTCGAAAATCAGCCGTTTTTGCTCGAACATTAAATGCCTCCAAATGGTATTTATTTCACTTCCCGAGCCCCTGGAAGCATGAAAATCACTTTAAACATGCTAATTTTAGCTCTAACACTGATGATCCACCTACAAATGTGAACTGACGTTCAAAAATAAAACATTTGAAAACGGACCATTTTCCACATTTCTGAAGCATGACGTAATGGGGGGGTGTTATCTCTTTTGTCGAAAATCAGCCGTTTTTGCTCGAACATTAAATGCCTCCAAATGGTATTTATTTCACTTCCCGGGGTGAAGAAACCCTTTTTGAGAACTCAGAGTGAGTAAATTGGCCATTTTCATGCACTTTTAACCATTCCATATATCTTGTGTTTTGGGCCCCTGGAAGCATGAAAATCACTTTAAACATGCTAATTTTAGCTCTAACACTGATGATCCACCTACAAATGTGAACTGACGTTCAAAAATAAAACATTTGAAAACGGACCATTTTCCACATTTCTGAAGCATGACGTAATGGGGGGGTGTTATCACTTTGTCGAAAATCAGCCGTTTTTGCTCGAACATTAAATGCCTCCAAATGGTATTTAATTAACTTCCCGAGCCCCTGGAAGCATGAAAATCACTTTAAACATGCTAATTTTAGCTCTAACACTGATGATCCACCTACAAATGTGAACTGACGTTCAAAAATAAAACATTTGAAAACGGACCATTTTCCACATTTCTGAAGCATGACGTAATGGGGGGGTGTTATCTCTTTTGTCGAAAATCAGCCGTTTTTGCTCGAACATTAAATGCCTCCAAATGGTATTTAATTAACTTCCCGGGGTGAAGAAACCCTTTTTGAGAACTCAGAGTGAGTAAATTGGCCATTTTCATGCACTTTTAACCATTCCATAAATCTTGTGTTTTGGGCCCCTGGAAGCATGAAAATCACTTTAAACATGCTAATTTTAGCTCTAACACTGATGATCCACCTACAAATGTGAACTGACGTTCAAAAATAAAACATTTGAAAACGGACCATTTTCCACATTTCTGAAGCATGACGTAATGGGGGGGTGTTATCTCTTTTGTCGAAAATCAGCCGTTTTTGCTCGAACATTAAATGCCTCCAAATGGTATTTAATTAACTTCCCGAGCCCCTGGAAGCATGAAAATCACTTTAAACATGCTAATTTTAGCTCTAACACTGATGATCCACCTACAAATGTGAACTGACGTTCAAAAATAAAACATTTGAAAACGGACCATTTTCCACATTTCTGAAGCATGACATAATGGGGGGGTGTTATCTCTTTTGTCGAAAATCAGCCGTTTTTGCTCGAACATTAAATGCCTCCAAATGGTATTTAATTAACTTCCCGGGGTGAAGAAACCCTTTTTGAGAACTCAGAGTGAGTAAATTGGCCATTTTCATGCACTTTTAACCATTCCATAAATCTTGTGTTTTGGGCCCCTGGAAGCATGAAAATCACTTTAAACATGCTAATTTTAGCTCTAACACTGATGATCCACCTACAAATGTGAACTGACGTTCAAAAATAAAACATTTGAAAATGGACCATTTTCCACATTTCTGAAGCATGACGTAATGGGGGGGTGTTATCTCTTTTGTCGAAAATCAGCCGTTTTTGCTCGAACATTAAATGCCTCCAAATGGTATTTAATTAACTTCCCGAGCCCCTGGAAGCATGAAAATCACTTTAAACATGCTAATTTTAGCTCTAACACTGATGATCCACCTACAAATGTGAACTGACGTTCAAAAATAAAACATTTGAAAACGGACCATTTTCCACATTTCTGAAGCATGACGTAATGGGGGGGTGTTATCTCTTTTGTCGAAAATCAGCCGTTTTTGCTCGAACATTAAATGCCTCCAAATGGTATTTAATTAACTTCCCGGGGTGAAGAAACCCTTTTTGAGAACTCAGAGTGAGTAAATTGGCCATTTTCATGCACTTTTAACCATTCCATAAATCTTGTGTTTTGGGCCCCTGGAAGCATGAAAATCACTTTAAACATGCTAATTTTAGCTCTAACACTGATGATCCACCTACAAATGTGAACTGACGTTCAAAAATAAAACATTTGAAAACGGACCATTTTCCACATTTCTGAAGCATGACGTAATGGGGGGGTGTTATTTCTTTTGTCGAAAATCAGCCGTTTTTGCTCGAACATTAAATGCCTCCAAATGGTATTTATTTCACTTCCCGGGGTGAAGAAACCCTTTTTGAGAACTCAGAGTGAGTAAATTGGCCATTTTCATGCACTTTTAACCATTCCATTAATCTTGTGTTTTGGGCCCCTGGAAGCATGAAAATCACTTTAAACATGCTAATTTTAGCTCTAACACTGATGATCCACCTACAAATGTGAACTGACGTTCAAAAATAAAACATTTGAAAACGGACCATTTTCCACATTTCTGAAGCATGACGTAATGGGGGGGTGTTATCTCTTTTGTCGAAAATCAGCCGTTTTTGCTCGAACATTAAATGCCTCCAAATGGTATTTATTTCACTTCCTGAGCCCCTGGAAGCATGAAAATCACTTTAAACATGCTAATTTTAGCTCTAACACTGATGATCCACCTACAAATGTGAACTGACGTTCAAAAATAAAACATTTGAAAACGGACCATTTTCCACATTTCTGAAGCATGACGTAATGGGGGGGTGTTATCTCTTTTGTCGAAAATCAGCCGTTTTTGCTCGAACATTAAATGCCTCCAAATGGTATTTATTTCACTTCCCGAGCCCCTGGAAGCATGAAAATCACTTTAAACATGCTAATTTTAGCTCTAACACTGATGATCCACCTACAAATGTGAACTGACGTTCAAAAATAAAACATTTGAAAACGGACCATTTTCCACATTTCTGAAGCATGACGTAATGGGGGGGTGTTATCTCTTTTGTCGAAAATCAGCCGTTTTTGCTCGAACATTAAATGCCTCCAAATGGTATTTATTTCACTTCCCGGGGTGAAGAAACCCTTTTTGAGAACTCAGAGTGAGTAAATTGGCCATTTTCATGCACTTTTAACCATTCCATAAATCTTGTGTTTTGGGCCCCTGGAAGCATGAAAATCACTTTAAACATGCTAATTTTAGCTCTAACACTGATGATCCACCTACAAATGTGAACTGACGTTCAAAAATAAAACATTTGAAAACGGACCATTTTCCACATTTCTGAAGCATGACGTAATGGGGGGGTGTTATCTCTTTTGTCGAAAATCAGCCGTTTTTGCTCGAACATTAAATGCCTCCAAATGGTATTTAATTAACTTCCCGAGCCCCTGGAAGCATGAAAATCACTTTAAACATGCTAATTTTAGCTCTAACACTGATGATCCACCTACAAATGTGAACTGACGTTCAAAAATAAAACATTTGAAAACGGACCATTTTCCACATTTCTGAAGCATGACGTAATGGGGGGGTGTTATCTCTTTTGTCGAAAATCAGCCGTTTTTGCTCGAACATTAAATGCCTCCAAATGGTATTTAATTAACTTCCCGGGGTGAAGAAACCCTTTTTGAGAACTCAGAGTGAGTAAATTGGCCATTTTCATGCACTTTTAACCATTCCATAAATCTTGTGTTTTGGGCCCCTGGAAGCATGAAAATCACTTTAAACATGCTAATTTTAGCTCTAACACTGATGATCCACCTACAAATGTGAACTGACGTTCAAAAATAAAACATTTGAAAACGGACCATTTTCCACATTTCTGAAGCATGACGTAATGGGGGGGTGTTATCTCTTTTGTCGAAAATCAGCCGTTTTTGCTCGAACATTAAATGCCTCCAAATGGTATTTAATTAACTTCCCGGGGTGAAGAAACCCTTTTTGAGAACTCAGAGTGAGTAAATTGGCCATTTTCATGCACTTTTAACCATTCCATAAATCTTGTGTTTTGGGCCCCTGGAAGCATGAAAATCACTTTAAACATGCTAATTTTAGCTCTAACACTGATGATCCACCTACAAATGTGAACTGACGTTCAAAAATAAAACATTTGAAAACGGACCATTTTCCACATTTCTGAAGCATGACGTAATGGGGGGGTGTTATCTCTTTTGTCGAAAATCAGCCGTTTTTGCTCGAACATTAAATGCCTCCAAATGGTATTTAATTAACTTCCCGAGCCCCTGGAAGCATGAAAATCACTTTAAACATGCTAATTTTAGCTCTAACACTGATGATCCACCTACAAATGTGAACTGACGTTCAAAAATAAAAACATTTGAAAACGGACCATTTTCCACATTTATGAAGCATGACGTAATGGGGGGGTGTTATCTCTTTTGTCGAAAATCAGCCGTTTTTGCTCGAACATTAAATGCCTCCAAATGGTATTTATTTCACTTCCCGAGCCCCTGGAAGCATGAAAATCACTTTAAACATGCTAATTTTAGCTCTAACACTGATGATCCACCTACAAATGTGAACTGACGTTCAAAAATAAAACATTTGAAAACGGACCATTTTCCACATTTCTGAAGCATGACGTAATGGGGGGGTGTTATCTCTTTTGTCGAAAATCAGCCGTTTTTGCTCGAACATTAAATGCCTCCAAATGGTATTTAATTAACTTCCCGGGGTGAAGAAACCCTTTTTGAGAACTCAGAGTGAGTAAATTGGCCATTTTCATGCACTTTTAACCATTCCATAAATCTTGTGTTTTGGGCCCCTGGAAGCATGAGAATCACTTTAAACATGCTAATTTTAGCTCTAACTCTGATGATCCACCTACAAATGTGAACTGACGTTCAAAAATAAAACATTTGAAAACGGACCATTTTCCACATTTCTGAAGCATGACGTAATGGGGGGGTGTTATCTCTTTTGTCGAAAATCAGCCGTTTTTGCTCGAACATTAAATGCCTCCAAATGGTATTTAATTAACTTCCCGAGCCCCTGGAAGCATGAAAATCACTTTAAACATGCTAATTTTAGCTCTAACACTGATGATCCACCTACAAATGTGAACTGACGTTCAAAAATAAAACATTTGAAAACGGATCATATTACACATTTCTGAAGCATGACGTAATGGGGGGGTGTTATCTCTTTTGTCGAAAATCAGCCGTTTTTGCTCGAACATTAAATGCCTCCAAATGGTATTTAATTAACTTCCCGGGGTGAAGAAACCCTTTTTGAGAACTCAGAGTGAGTAAATTGGCCATTTTCATGCACTTTTAACCATTCCATAAATCTTGTGTTTTGGGCCCCTGGAAGCATGAAAATCACTTTAAACATGCTATTTTTAGCTCTAACACTGATGATCCACCTACAAATGTGAACTGACGTTCAAAAATAAAACATTTGAAAACGGACCATTTTCCACATTTCTGAAGCATGACGTAATGGGGGGTGTTATCTCTTTTGTCGAAAATCAGCCGTTTTTGCTCGAACATTAAATGCCTCCAAATGGTATTTAATTAACTTCCCGGGGTGAAGAAACCCTTTTTGAGAACTCAGAGTGAGTAAATTGGCCATTTTCATGCACTTTTAACCATTCGATAAATCTTGTGTTTTGGGCCCCAGGAAGCATGAAAATCACTTTAAACATGCTAATTTTAGCTCTAACACTGATGATCCACCTACAAATGTGAACTGACGTTCAAAAATAAAACATTTGAAAACGGACCATTTTCCACATTTCTGAAGCATGACGTAATGGGGGGGTGTTATCTCTTTTGTCGAAAATCAGCCGTTTTTGCTCGAACATTAAATGCCTCCAAATGGTATTTAATTAACTTCCCGAGCCCCTGGAAGCATGAAAATCACTTTAAACATGCTAATTTTAGCTCTAACACTGATGATCCACCTACAAATGTGAACTGACGTTCAAAAATAAAACATTTGAAAACTGACCATTTTCCACATTTCTGAAGCATGACGTAATGGGGGGGGTGTTATCTCTTTTGTCGAAAATCAGCCGTTTTTGCTCAACACATTAAATGCCTCCAAATGGTATTTATTTCACTTCCCGAGCCCCTGGAAGCATGAAAATCACTTTAAACATGCTAATTTTAGCTCTAACACTGATGATCCACCTACAAATGTGAACTGACGTTCAAAAATAAAACATTTGAAAACGGACCATTTTCCACATTTCTGAAGCATGACGTAATGGGGGGGTGTTATCTCTTTTGTCGAAAATCAGCCGTTTTTGCTCGAACATTAAATGCCTCCAAATGGTATTTAATTAACTTCCCGGGGTGAAGAAACCCTTTTTGAGAACTCAGAGTGAGTAAATTGGCCATTTTCATGCACTTTAAACCATTCCATAAATCTTGTGTTTTGGGCCCCTGGAAGCATGAAAATCACTTTAAGCATGCTAATTTTAGCTCTAACACTGATGATCCACCTACAAATGTGAACTGACGTTCAAAAATAAAACATTTGAAAACGGACCATTTTCCACATTTCTGAAGCATGACGTAATGGAGGGGTGTTATCTCTTTTGTCGAAAATCAGCCGTTTTTGCTCGAACATTAAATGCCTCCAAATGGTATTTAATTAACTTCCCGGGGTGAAGAAACCCTTTTTGAGAACTCAGAGTGAGTAAATTGGCCATTTTCAGGCACTTTTAACCATTCCATAAATCTTGTGTTTTGGGCCCCTGGAAGCATGAAAATCACTTTAAACATGCTAATTTTAGCTCTAACACTGATGATCCACCTACAAATGTGAACTGACGTTCAAAAATAAAACATTTGAAAACGGACCATTTTCCACATTTCTGAAGCATGACGTAATGGGGGGGTGTTATCTCTTTTGTCGAAAATCAGCCGTTTTTGCTCGAACATTAAATGCCTCCAAATGGTATTTATTTCACTTCCCGAGCCCCTGGAAGCATGAAAATCACTTTAAACATGCTAATTTTAGCTCTAACACTGATGATCCACCTACAAATGTGAACTGACGTTCAAAAATAAAACATTTGAAAATGGACCATTTTCCACATTTCTGAAGCATGACGTAATGGGGGGGTGTTATCTCTTTTGTCGAAAATCAGCCGTTTTTGCTCGAACATTAAATGCCTCCAAATGGTATTTAATTAACTTCCCGGGGTGAAGAAACCCTTTTTGAGAACTCAGAGTGAGTAAATTGGCCATTTTCATGCACTTTTAACCATTCCATAAATCTTGTGTTTTGGGCCCCTGGAAGCATGAAAAGCACTTTAAACATGCTAATTTTAGCTCTAACACTGATGATCCACCTACAAATGTGAACTGACGTTCAAAAATAAAACATTTGAAAACGGACCATTTTCCACATTTCTGAAGCATGACGTAATGGGGGGGGTGTTATCTCTTTTGTCGAAAATCAGCTGTTTTTGCTCGAACATTAAATGCCTCCAAATGGTATTTAATTAACTTCCCGGGGTGAAGAAACCCTTTTTGAGAACTCAGAGTGAGTAAATTGGCCATTTTCATGCACTTTTAACCATTCCATAAATCTTGTGTTTTGGGCCCCTGGAAGCATGAAAATCACTTTAAACATGCTAATTTTAGCTCTAACACTGATGATCCACCTACAAATGTGAACTGACGTTCAAAAATAAAACATTTGAAAATGGACCATTTTCCACATTTCTGAAGCATGACGTAATGGGGGGGTGTTATCTCTTTTGTCGAAAATCAGCCGTTTTTGCTCGAACATTAAATGCCTCCAAATGGTATTTAATTAACTTCCCGAGCCCCTGGAAGCATGAAAATCACTTTAAACATGCTAATTTTAGCTCTAACACTGATGATCCACCTACAAATGTGAACTGACGTTCAAAAATAAAACATTTGAAAACGGACCATTTTCCACATTTCTGAAGCATGACGTAATGGGGGGGTGTTATCTCTTTTGTCGAAAATCAGCCGTTTTTGCTCGAACATTAAATGCCTCCAAATGGTATTTAATTAACTTCCCCGGGGTGAAGAAACCCTTTTTGAGAACTCAGAGTGAGTAAATTGGCCATTTTCATGCACTTTTAACCATTCCATAAATCTTGTGTTTTGGGCCCCTGGAAGCATGAAAATCACTTTAAACATGCTAATTTTAGCTCTAACACTGATGATCCACCTACAAATGTGAACTGACGTTCAAAAATAAAACATTTGAAAACGGACCATTTTCCACATTTCTGAAGCATGACGTAATGGGGGGGTGTTATCTCTTTTGTCGAAAATCAGCCGTTTTTGCTCGAACATTAAATGCCTCCAAATGGTATTTATTTCACTTCCTGAGCCCCTGGAAGCATGAAAATCACTTTAAACATGCTAATTTTAGCTCTAACACTGATGATCCACCTACAAATGTGAACTGACGTTCAAAAATAAAACATTTGAAAACGGACCATTTTCCACATTTCTGAAGCATGACGTAATGGGGGGGTGTTATCTCTTTTGTCGAAAATCAGCCGTTTTTGCTCGAACATTAAATGCCTCCAAATGGTATTTATTTCACTTCCCGAGCCCCTGGAAGCATGAAAATCACTTTAAACATGCTAATTTTAGCTCTAACACTGATGATCCACCTACAAATGTGAACTGACGTTCAAAAATAAAACATTTGAAAACGGACCATTTTCCACATTTCTGAAGCATGACGTAATGGGGGGGTGTTATCTCTTTTGTCGAAAATCAGCCGTTTTTGCTCGAACATTAAATGCCTCCAAATGGTATTTATTTCACTTCCCGGGGTGAAGAAACCCTTTTTGAGAACTCAGAGTGAGTAAATTGGCCATTTTCATGCACTTTTAACCATTCCATAAATCTTGTGTTTTGGGCCCCTGGAAGCATGAAAATCACTTTAAACATGCTAATTTTAGCTCTAACACTGATGATCCACCTACAAATGTGAACTGACGTTCAAAAATAAAACATTTGAAAACGGACCATTTTCCACATTTCTGAAGCATGACGTAATGGGGGGGTGTTATCTCTTTTGTCGAAAATCAGCCGTTTTTGCTCGAACATTAAATGCCTCCAAATGGTATTTAATTAACTTCCCGAGCCCCTGGAAGCATGAAAATCACTTTAAACATGCTAATTTTAGCTCTAACACTGATGATCCACCTACAAATGTGAACTGACGTTCAAAAATAAAACATTTGAAAACGGACCATTTTCCACATTTCTGAAGCATGACGTAATGGGGGGGTGTTATCTCTTTTGTCGAAAATCAGCCGTTTTTGCTCGAACATTAAATGCCTCCAAATGGTATTTAATTAACTTCCCGGGGTGAAGAAACCCTTTTTGAGAACTCAGAGTGAGTAAATTGGCCATTTTCATGCACTTTTAACCATTCCATAAATCTTGTGTTTTGGGCCCCTGGAAGCATGAAAATCACTTTAAACATGCTAATTTTAGCTCTAACACTGATGATCCACCTACAAATGTGAACTGACGTTCAAAAATAAAACATTTGAAAACGGACCATTTTCCACATTTCTGAAGCATGACGTAATGGGGGGGTGTTATCTCTTTTGTCGAAAATCAGCCGTTTTTGCTCGAACATTAAATGCCTCCAAATGGTATTTAATTAACTTCCCGAGCCCCTGGAAGCATGAAAATCACTTTAAACATGCTAATTTTAGCTCTAACACTGATGATCCACCTACAAATGTGAACTGACGTTCAAAAATAAAACATTTGAAAACGGACCATTTTCCACATTTCTGAAGCATGACATAATGGGGGGGTGTTATCTCTTTTGTCGAAAATCAGCCGTTTTTGCTCGAACATTAAATGCCTCCAAATGGTATTTAATTAACTTCCCGGGGTGAAGAAACCCTTTTTGAGAACTCAGAGTGAGTAAATTGGCCATTTTCATGCACTTTTAACCATTCCATAAATCTTGTGTTTTGGGCCCCTGGAAGCATGAAAATCACTTTAAACATGCTAATTTTAGCTCTAACACTGATGATCCACCTACAAATGTGAACTGACGTTCAAAAATAAAACATTTGAAAATGGACCATTTTCCACATTTCTGAAGCATGACGTAATGGGGGGGTGTTATCTCTTTTGTCGAAAATCAGCCGTTTTTGCTCGAACATTAAATGCCTCCAAATGGTATTTATTTCACTTCCTGAGCCCCTGGAAGCATGAAAATCACTTTAAACATGCTAATTTTAGCTCTAACACTGATGATCCACCTACAAATGTGAACTGACGTTCAAAAATAAAACATTTGAAAACGGACCATTTTCCACATTTCTGAAGCATGACGTAATGGGGGGGTGTTATCTCTTTTGTCGAAAATCAGCCGTTTTTGCTCGAACATTAAATGCCTCCAAATGGTATTTATTTCACTTCCCGAGCCCCTGGAAGCATGAAAATCACTTTAAACATGCTAATTTTAGCTCTAACACTGATGATCCACCTACAAATGTGAACTGACGTTCAAAAATAAAACATTTGAAAACGGACCATTTTCCACATTTCTGAAGCATGACGTAATGGGGGGGTGTTATCTCTTTTGTCGAAAATCAGCCGTTTTTGCTCGAACATTAAATGCCTCCAAATGGTATTTATTTCACTTCCCGGGGTGAAGAAACCCTTTTTGAGAACTCAGAGTGAGTAAATTGGCCATTTTCATGCACTTTTAACCATTCCATAAATCTTGTGTTTTGGGCCCCTGGAAGCATGAAAATCACTTTAAACATGCTAATTTTAGCTCTAACACTGATGATCCACCTACAAATGTGAACTGACGTTCAAAAATAAAACATTTGAAAACGGACCATTTTCCACATTTCTGAAGCATGACGTAATGGGGGGGTGTTATCACTTTGTCGAAAATCAGCCGTTTTTGCTCGAACATTAAATGCCTCCAAATGGTATTTAATTAACTTCCCGAGCCCCTGGAAGCATGAAAATCACTTTAAACATGCTAATTTTAGCTCTAACACTGATGATCCACCTACAAATGTGAACTGACGTTCAAAAATAAAACATTTGAAAACGGACCATTTTCCACATTTATGAAGCATGACGTAATGGGGGGGTGTTATCTCTTTTGTCGAAAATCAGCCGTTTTTGCTCGAACATTAAATGCCTCCAAATGGTATTTAATTAACTTCCCGGGGTGAAGAAACCCTTTTTGAGAACTCAGAGTGAGTAAATTGGCCATTTTCATGCACTTTTAACCATTCCATAAATCTTGTGTTTTGGGCCCCTGGAAGCATGAAAATCACTTTAAACATGCTAATTTTAGCTCTAACACTGATGATCCACCTACAAATGTGAACTGACGTTCAAAAAGAAAACATTTGAAAACGGACCATTTTCCACATTTCTGAAGCATGACGTAATGGGGGGGTGTTATCTCTTTTGTCGAAAATCAGCCGTTTTTGCTCGAACATTAAATGCCTCCAAATGGTATTTAATTAACTTCCCGAGCCCCTGGAAGCATGAAAATCACTTTAAACATGCTAATTTTAGCTCTAACACTGATGATCCACCTACAAATGTGAACTGACGTTCAAAAATAAAACATTTGAAAACGGACCATTTTCCACATTTCTGAAGCATGACGTAATGGGGGGGTGTTATCTCTTTTGTCGAAAATCAGCCGTTTTTGCTCGAACATTAAATGCCTCCAAATGGTATTTAATTAACTTCCCGGGGTGAAGAAACCCTTTTTGAGAACTCAGAGTGAGTAAATTGGCCATTTTCATGCACTTTTAACCATTCCATAAATCTTGTGTTTTGGGCCCCTGGAAGCATGAAAATCACTTTAAACATGCTAATTTTAGCTCTAACACTGATGATCCACCTACAAATGTGAACTGACGTTCAAAAATAAAACATTTGAAAACGGACCATTTTCCACATTTCTGAAGCATGACGTAATGGGGGGGTGTTATCTCTTTTGTCGAAAATCAGCCGTTTTTGCTCGAACATTAAATGCCTCCAAATGGTATTTAATTAACTTCCCGGGGTGAAGAAACCCTTTTTGAGAACTCAGAGTGAGTAAATTGGCCATTTTCATGCACTTTTAACCATTCCATAAATCTTGTGTTTTGGGCCCCTGGAAGCATGAAAATCACTTTAAACATGCTAATTTTAGCTCTAACACTGATGATCCACCTACAAATGTGAACTGACGTTCAAAAATAAAACATTTGAAAACGGACCATTTTCCACATTTCTGAAGCATGACGTAATGGGGGGGTGTTATCTCTTTTGTCGAAAATCAGCCGTTTTTGCTCGAACATTAAATGCCTCCAAATGGTATTTAATTAACTTCCCGAGCCCCTGGAAGCATGAAAATCACTTTAAACATGCTAATTTTAGCTCTAACACTGATGATCCACCTACAAATGTGAACTGACGTTCAAAAATAAAAACATTTGAAAACGGACCATTTTCCACATTTATGAAGCATGACGTAATGGGGGGGTGTTATCTCTTTTGTCGAAAATCAGCCGTTTTTGCTCGAACATTAAATGCCTCCAAATGGTATTTATTTCACTTCCCGAGCCCCTGGAAGCATGAAAATCACTTTAAACATGCTAATTTTAGCTCTAACACTGATGATCCACCTACAAATGTGAACTGACGTTCAAAAATAAAACATTTGAAAACGGACCATTTTCCACATTTCTGAAGCATGACGTAATGGGGGGGTGTTATCTCTTTTGTCGAAAATCAGCCGTTTTTGCTCGAACATTAAATGCCTCCAAATGGTATTTAATTAACTTCCCGGGGTGAAGAAACCCTTTTTGAGAACTCAGAGTGAGTAAATTGGCCATTTTCATGCACTTTTAACCATTCCATAAATCTTGTGTTTTGGGCCCCTGGAAGCATGAGAATCACTTTAAACATGCTAATTTTAGCTCTAACACTGATGATCCACCTACAAATGTGAACTGACGTTCAAAAATAAAACATTTGAAAACGGACCATTTTCCACATTTCTGAAGCATGACGTAATGGGGGGGTGTTATCTCTTTTGTCGAAAATCAGCCGTTTTTGCTCGAACATTAAATGCCTCCAAATGGTATTTAATTAACTTCCCGAGCCCCTGGAAGCATGAAAATCACTTTAAACATGCTAATTTTAGCTCTAACACTGATGATCCACCTACAAATGTGAACTGACGTTCAAAAATAAAACATTTGAAAACGGATCATATTACACATTTCTGAAGCATGACGTAATGGGGGGGTGTTATCTCTTTTGTCGAAAATCAGCCGTTTTTGCTCGAACATTAAATGCCTCCAAATGGTATTTAATTAACTTCCCGGGGTGAAGAAACCCTTTTTGAGAACTCAGAGTGAGTAAATTGGCCATTTTCATGCACTTTTAACCATTCCATAAATCTTGTGTTTTGGGCCCCTGGAAGCATGAAAATCACTTTAAACATGCTAATTTTAGCTCTAACACTGATGATCCACCTACAAATGTGAACTGACGTTCAAAAATAAAACATTTGAAAACGGACCATTTTCCACATTTCTGAAGCATGACGTAATGGGGGGGTGTTATCTCTTTTGTCGAAAATCAGCCGTTTTTGCTCGAACATTAAATGCCTCCAAATGGTATTTAATTAACTTCCCGGGGTGAAGAAACCCTTTTTGAGAACTCAGAGTGAGTAAATTGGCCATTTTCATGCACTTTTAACCATTCGATAAATCTTGTGTTTTGGGCCCAGGAAGCATGAAAATCACTTTAAACATGCTAATTTTAGCTCTAACACTGATGATCCACCTACAAATGTGAACTGACGTTCAAAAATAAAACATTTGAAAACGGACCATTTTCCACATTTCTGAAGCATGACGTAATGGGGGGGTGTTATCTCTTTTGTCGAAAATCAGCCGTTTTTGCTCGAACATTAAATGCCTCCAAATGGTATTTAATTAACTTCCCGAGCCCCTGGAAGCATGAAAATCACTTTAAACATGCTAATTTTAGCTCTAACACTGATGATCCACCTACAAATGTGAACTGACGTTCAAAAATAAAACATTTGAAAACGGACCATTTTCCACATTTCTGAAGCATGACGTAATGGGGGGGGTGTTATCTCTTTTGTCGAAAATCAGCCGTTTTTGCTCAACACATTAAATGCCTCCAAATGGTATTTATTTCACTTCCCGAGCCCCTGGAAGCATGAAAATCACTTTAAACATGCTAATTTTAGCTCTAACACTGATGATCCACCTACAAATGTGAACTGACGTTCAAAAATAAAACATTTGAAAACGGACCATTTTCCACATTTCTGAAGCATGACGTAATGGGGGGGTGTTATCTCTTTTGTCGAAAATCAGCCGTTTTTGCTCGAACATTAAATGCCTCCAAATGGTATTTAATTAACTTCCCGGGGTGAAGAAACCCTTTTTGAGAACTCAGAGTGAGTAAATTGGCCATTTTCATGCACTTTTAACCATTCCATAAATCTTGTGTTTTGGGCCCCTGGAAGCATGAAAATCACTTTAAGCATGCTAATTTTAGCTCTAACACTGATGATCCACCTACAAATGTGAACTGACGTTCAAAAATAAAACATTTGAAAACGGACCATTTTCCACATTTCTGAAGCATGACGTAATGGAGGGGTGTTATCTCTTTTGTCGAAAATCAGCCGTTTTTGCTCGAACATTAAATGCCTCCAAATGGTATTTAATTAACTTCCCGGGGTGAAGAAACCCTTTTTGAGAACTCAGAGTGAGTAAATTGGCCATTTTCAGGCACTTTTAACCATTCCATAAATCTTGTGTTTTGGGCCCCTGGAAGCATGAAAATCACTTTAAACATGCTAATTTTAGCTCTAACACTGATGATCCACCTACAAATGTGAACTGACGTTCAAAAATAAAACATTTGAAAACGGACCATTTTCCACATTTCTGAAGCATGACGTAATGGGGGGGTGTTATCTCTTTTGTCGAAAATCAGCCGTTTTTGCTCGAACATTAAATGCCTCCAAATGGTATTTATTTCACTTCCCGAGCCCCTGGAAGCATGAAAATCACTTTAAACATGCTAATTTTAGCTCTAACACTGATGATCCACCTACAAATGTGAACTGACGTTCAAAAATAAAACATTTGAAAATGGACCATTTTCCACATTTCTGAAGCATGACGTAATGGGGGGGTGTTATCTCTTTTGTCGAAAATCAGCCGTTTTTGCTCGAACATTAAATGCCTCCAAATGGTATTTAATTAACTTCCCGGGGTGAAGAAACCCTTTTTGAGAACTCAGAGTGAGTAAATTGGCCATTTTCATGCACTTTTAACCATTCCATAAATCTTGTGTTTTGGGCCCCTGGAAGCATGAAAATCACTTTAAACATGCTAATTTTAGCTCTAACACTGATGATCCACCTACAAATGTGAACTGACGTTCAAAAATAAAACATTTGAAAACGGACCATTTTCCACATTTCTGAAGCATGACGTAATGGGGGGGGTGTTATCTCTTTTGTCGAAAATCAGCCGTTTTTGCTCGAACATTAAATGCCTCCAAATGGTATTTAATTAACTTCCCGGGGTGAAGAAACCCTTTTTGAGAACTCAGAGTGAGTAAATTGGCCATTTTCATGCACTTTTAACCATTCCATAAATCTTGTGTTTTGGGCCCCTGGAAGCATGAAAATCACTTTAAACATGCTAATTTTAGCTCTAACACTGATGATCCACCTACAAATGTGAACTGACGTTCAAAAATAAAACATTTGAAAATGGACCATTTTCCACATTTCTGAAGCATGACGTAATGGGGGGGTGTTATCTCTTTTGTCGAAAATCAGCCGTTTTTGCTCGAACATTAAATGCCTCCAAATGGTATTTAATTAACTTCCCGAGCCCCTGGAAGCATGAAAATCACTTTAAACATGCTAATTTTAGCTCTAACACTGATGATCCACCTACAAATGTGAACTGACGTTCAAAAATAAAACATTTGAAAACAGACCATTTTCCACATTTCTGAAGCATGACGTAATGGGGGGGTGTTATCTCTTTTGTCGAAAATCAGCCGTTTTTGCTCGAACATTAAATGCCTCCAAATGGTATTTAATTAACTTCCCCGGGGTGAAGAAACCCTTTTTGAGAACTCAGAGTGAGTAAATTGGCCATTTTCATGCACTTTTAACCATTCCATAAATCTTGTGTTTTGGGCCCCTGGAAGCATGAAAATCACTTTAAACATGCTAATTTTAGCTCTAACACTGATGATCCACCTACAAATGTGAACTGACGTTCAAAAATAAAACATTTGAAAACGGACCATTTTCCACATTTCTGAAGCATGACGTAATGGGGGGGTGTTATCTCTTTTGTCGAAAATCAGCCGTTTTTGCTCGAACATTAAATGCCTCCAAATGGTATTTATTTCACTTCCTGAGCCCCTGGAAGCATGAAAATCACTTTAAACATGCTAATTTTAGCTCTAACACTGATGATCCACCTACAAATGTGAACTGACGTTCAAAAATAAAACATTTGAAAACGGACCATTTTCCACATTTCTGAAGCATGACGTAATGGGGGGGTGTTATCTCTTTTGTCGAAAATCAGCCGTTTTTGCTCGAACATTAAATGCCTCCAAATGGTATTTATTTCACTTCCCGAGCCCCTGGAAGCATGAAAATCACTTTAAACATGCTAATTTTAGCTCTAACACTGATGATCCACCTACAAATGTGAACTGACGTTCAAAAATAAAACATTTGAAAACGGACCATTTTCCACATTTCTGAAGCATGACGTAATGGGGGGGTGTTATCTCTTTTGTCGAAAATCAGCCGTTTTTGCTCGAACATTAAATGCCTCCAAATGGTATTTATTTCACTTCCCGGGGTGAAGAAACCCTTTTTGAGAACTCAGAGTGAGTAAATTGGCCATTTTCATGCACTTTTAACCATTCCATAAATCTTGTGTTTTGGGCCCCTGGAAGCATGAAAATCACTTTAAACATGCTAATTTTAGCTCTAACACTGATGATCCACCTACAAATGTGAACTGACGTTCAAAAATAAAACATTTGAAAACGGACCATTTTCCACATTTCTGAAGCATGACGTAATGGGGGGGTGTTATCTCTTTTGTCGAAAATCAGCCGTTTTTGCTCGAACATTAAATGCCTCCAAATGGTATTTAATTAACTTCCCGAGCCCCTGGAAGCATGAAAATCACTTTAAACATGCTAATTTTAGCTCTAACACTGATGATCCACCTACAAATGTGAACTGACGTTCAAAAATAAAACATTTGAAAACGGACCATTTTCCACATTTCTGAAGCATGACGTAATGGGGGGGTGTTATCTCTTTTGTCGAAAATCAGCCGTTTTTGCTCGAACATTAAATGCCTCCAAATGGTATTTAATTAACTTCCCGGGGTGAAGAAACCCTTTTTGAGAACTCAGAGTGAGTAAATTGGCCATTTTCATGCACTTTTAACCATTCCATAAATCTTGTGTTTTGGGCCCCTGGAAGCATGAAAATCACTTTAAACATGCTAATTTTAGCTCTAACACTGATGATCCACCTACAAATGTGAACTGACGTTCAAAAATAAAACATTTGAAAACGGACCATTTTCCACATTTCTGAAGCATGACGTAATGGGGGGGTGTTATCTCTTTTGTCGAAAATCAGCCGTTTTTGCTCGAACATTAAATGCCTCCAAATGGTATTTAATTAACTTCCCGAGCCCTGGAAGCATGAAAATCACTTTAAACATGCTAATTTTAGCTCTAACACTGATGATCCACCTACAAATGTGAACTGACGTTCAAAAATAAAACATTTGAAAACGGACCATTTTCCACATTTCTGAAGCATGACATAATGGGGGGGTGTTATCTCTTTTGTCGAAAATCAGCCGTTTTTGCTCGAACATTAAATGCCTCCAAATGGTATTTAATTAACTTCCCGGGGTGAAGAAACCCTTTTTGAGAACTCAGAGTGAGTAAATTGGCCATTTTCATGCACTTTTAACCATTCCATAAATCTTGTGTTTTGGGCCCCTGGAAGCATGAAAATCACTTTAAACATGCTAATTTTAGCTCTAACACTGATGATCCACCTACAAATGTGAACTGACGTTCAAAAATAAAACATTTGAAAATGGACCATTTTCCACATTTCTGAAGCATGACGTAATGGGGGGGTGTTATCTCTTTTGTCGAAAATCAGCCGTTTTTGCTCGAACATTAAATGCCTCCAAATGGTATTTAATTAACTTCCCGAGCCCCTGGAAGCATGAAAATCACTTTAAACATGCTAATTTTAGCTCTAACACTGATGATCCACCTACAAATGTGAACTGACGTTCAAAAACATTTGAAAACGGACCATTTTCCACATTTTCTGAAGCATGACGTAATGGGGGGGTGTTATCTCTTTTGTCGAAAATCAGCCGTTTTTGCTCGAACATTAAATGCCTCCAAATGGTATTAATTAACTTCCCGGGGTGAAGAAACCCTTTTTGAGAACTCAGAGTGAGTAAATTGGCCATTTTCATGCACTTTTAACCATTCCATAAATCTTGTGTTTTGGGCCCCTGGAAGCATGAAAATCACTTTAAACATGCTAATTTTAGCTCTAACACTGATGATCCACCTACAAATGTGAACTTGACGTTCAAAAATAAACATTTGAAAACGGACCATTTTTCCACATTTCTGAAGCATGACGTAATGGGGGGGTGTTATCTCTTTTGTCGAAAATCAGCCGTTTTGCTCGAACATTAAATGCCTCCAAATGGTATTTATTTTCACTTCCTGAGCCCCCTGGAAGCATGAAAAATCACTTTAAACATGCTAATTTTAGCTCTAACACTGATGATCCACCTACAAATGTGAACTGACGTTCAAAAATAAAACATTTGAAAACGGACCATTTCCACATTCTGAAGCATGACGTAATGGGGGGGTGTTATCTCTTTTGTCGAAAATCAGCCGTTTTTGCTCGAACATTAAAATGCCTCCAAATGGTATTTATTTCACTTCCCGAGCCCCTGGAAGCATGAAAATCACTTTAAACATGCTAATTTTAGCTCTAACACTGATGATCCACCTACAAATGTGAACTGACGTTCAAAAATAAAACATTTGAAAACGGACCCATTTTCCACATTTCGGAAGCATGACGTAATGGGGGGTGTTATCTCTTTTTGTCGAAATCAGCCGTTTTTGCTCGAACATTAAATGCCTCCAAATGGTATTTATTTCACTTCCCGGGTGAAGAAACCCTTTTTGAGAACTCAGAGTGAGTAAATTGGCCATTTTCATGCACTTTTAACCATTCCATAAATCTTGTGTTTTGGGCCCCTGGAAGCATGAAAATCACTTTAAACATGCTAATTTTAGCTCTAACACTGATGATCCACCTACAAATGTGAACTGACGTTCAAAAATAAAACATTTGAAAACGGACCATTTTCCACATTTCTGAAGCATGACGTAATGGGGGGTGTTATCACTTTGTCGAAAATCAGCCGTTTTTTGCTCGAACATTAAATGCCTCCAAATGGTATTTAATTAACTTCCCGAGCCCCTGGAAGCATGAAAATCACTTTAAACATGCTAATTTTAGCTCTAACACTGATGATCCACCTACAAATGTGAACTGACGTTCAAAAATAAAACATTTGAAAACGGACCATTTTCCACATTTCTGAAGCATTGACGTAATGGGGGGGTGTTATCTCTTTTGTCGAAAATCAGCCGTTTTTGCCTCGAACATTAAATGCCTCCAAATGGTATTAAATTAACTTCCCGGGGTGAAGAAACCCTTTTTTGAGAACTCAGAGTGAGTAAATTGGCCATTTTCATGCACTTTTAACCATTCCATAAATCTTGTGTTTTGGGCCCCTGGAAGCATGAAAATCACTTTAAACATGCTAATTTTAGCTCTAACACTGATGATCCACCTACAAATGTGAACTGACGTTCAAAAATAAAACATTTGAAAACGGACCATTTTCCACATTTCTGAAGCATGACGTAATGGGGGGGTGTTATCTCTTTTGTCGAAAATCAGCCGTTTTTGCTCGAACATTAAATGCCTCCAAATGGTATTTAATTAACTTCCCGAGCCCCTGGAAGCATGAAAATCACTTTAAACATGCTAATTTTAGCTCTAACACTGATGATCCACCTACAAATGTGAACTGACGTTCAAAAATAAAACATTTGAAAACGGACCATTTTCCACATTTTCTGAAGCATGACGTAATGGGGGGGTGTTATCTCTTTTGTCGAAAATCAGCCGTTTTTGCTCGAACATTAAATGCCTCCAAATGGTATTTAATTAACTTCCCCGGGGTGAAGAAACCCTTTTTGAGAACTCAGAGTGAGTAAATTGGCCATTTTCATGCACTTTTAACCATTCCATAATCTTGTGTTTTGGGCCCCTGGAAGCATGAAAATCACTTTAAACATGCTAATTTTAGCTCTAACACTGATGATCCACCTACAAATGTGAACTGACGTTCAAAAATAAAAACATTTGAAAACGGACCATTTTCCACATTTCTGAAGCATGACGTAATGGGGGGGTGTTATCTCTTTTGTCGAAAATCAGCCGTTTTTTGCTCGAACATTAAATGCCTCCAAATGGTATTTATTTCACTTCCTGAGCCCCTGGAAGCATGAAAATCACTTTAAACATGCTAATTTTAGCTCTAACACTGATGATCCACCTACAAATGTGAACTGACGTTCAAAAATAAAACATTTGAAAACGGACCATTTTCCACATTTCTGAAGCATGACGTAATGGGGGGGTGTTATCTCTTTTGTCGAAAATCAGCCGTTTTTGCTCGAACATTAAATGCCTCCAAATGGTATTTATTTCACTTCCCGAGCCCCTGGAAGCATGAAAATCACTTTAAACATGCTAATTTTAGCTCTAACACTGATGATCCACCTACAAATGTGAACTGACGTTCAAAAATAAAACATTTGAAAACGGACCATTTTCCACATTTCTGAAGCATGACGTAATTGGGGGGGTGTTATCTCTTTTGTCGAAAATCAGCCGTTTTTGCTCGAACATTAAATGCCTCCAAATGGTATTTATTTCACTTCCCGGGGTGAAGAAACCCTTTTTTGAGAACTCAGAGTGAGTAAATTGGCCATTTTCATGCACTTTTAACCATTCCATAAATCTTGTGTTTTGGGCCCTGGAAGCATGAAAATCACTTTAAACATGCTAATTTTAGCTCTAACACTGATGATCCACCTACAAATGTGAACTGACGTTTCAAAAATAAAACATTTGAAACGGACCATTTTCCACATTTCTGAAGCATGACGTAATGGGGGGGTGTTATCTCTTTTGTCGAAAATCAGCCGTTTTTGCTCGAACATTAAATGCCTCCAAATGGTATTTAATTAACTTCCCGAGCCCCTGGAAGCATGAAAATCACTTTAAACATGCTAATTTTAGCTCTAACACTGATGATCCACCTACAAATGTGAACTGACGTTCAAAAATAAAACCTTTGAAAACGGACCATTTTCCACATTTCTGAAGCATGACGTAATGGGGGGTGTTATCTCTTTTGTCGAAAATCAGCCGTTTTTGCTCGAACATTAAATGCCTCCAAATGGTATTTAATTAACTTCCCGAGCCCCTGGAAGCATGAAAATCACTTTAAACATGCTAATTTTAGCTCTAACACTGATGATCCACCTACAAATGTGAACTGA
Source organism: Lissotriton vulgaris (assembly GCF_964263255.1). Lineage (NCBI taxonomy): Eukaryota > Metazoa > Chordata > Amphibia > Caudata > Salamandridae > Lissotriton > Lissotriton vulgaris. Next base: position 61,834 of record NW_028248825.1, read on the forward strand.
CGTTCAAAAATAAAACATTTGAAAACGGACCATTTTCCACATTTCTGAAGCATGACGTAATGGGGGGGTGTTATCTCTTTTGTCGAAAATCAGCCGTTTTTGCTCGAACATTAAATGCCTCCAAATGGTATTTAATTAACTTCCTGGGGTGAAGAAACCCTTTTTGAGAACTCAGAGTGAGTAAATTGGCCATTTTCATGCACTTTTAACCATTCCATAAATCTTGTGTTTTGGGCCCCTGGAAGCATGAAAATCACTTTAAACATGCTAATTTTAGCTCTAACACTGATGATCCACCTACAAATGTGAACTGACGTTCAAAAATAAAACATTTGAAAACGGACCATTTTCCACATTTCTGAAGCATGACGTAATGGGGGGGTGTTATCTCTTTTGTCGAAAATCAGCCGTTTTTGCTCGAACATTAAATGCCTCCAAATGGTATTTAATTAACTTCCCGAGCCCCTGGAAGCATGAAAATCACTTTAAACATGCTAATTTTAGCTCTAACACTGATGATCCACCTACAAATGTGAACTGACGTTCAAAAATAAAACATTTGAAAACGGACCATTTTCCACATTTCTGAAGCATGACATAATGGGGGGGTGTTATCTCTTTTGTCGAAAATCAGCCGTTTTTGCTCGAACATTAAATGCCTCCAAATGGTATTTAATTAACTTCCCGGGGTGAAGAAACCCTTTTTGAGAACTCAGAGTGAGTAAATTGGCCATTTTCATGCACTTTTAACCATTCCATAAATCTTGTGTTTTGGGCCCCTGGAAGCATGAAAATCACTTTAAACATGCTAATTTTAGCTCTAACACTGATGATCCACCTACAAATGTGAACTGACGTTCAAAAATAAAACATTTGAAAATGGACCATTTTCCACATTTCTGAAGCATGACGTAATGGGGGGGTGTTATCTCTTTTGTCGAAAATCAGCCGTTTTTGCTCGAACATTAAATGCCTCCAAATGGTATTTAATTAACTTCCCGAGCCCCTGGAAGCATGAAAATCACTTTAAACATGCTAATTTTAGCTCTAACACTGATGATCCACCTACAAATGTGAACTGACGTTCAAAAATAAAACATTTGAAAACGGACCATTTTCCACATTTCTGAAGCATGACGTAATGGGGGGGTGTTATCTCTTTTGTCGAAAATCAGCCGTTTTTGCTCGAACATTAAATGCCTCCAAATGGTATTTAATTAACTTCCCGGGGTGAAGAAACCCTTTTTGAGAACTCAGAGTGAGTAAATTGGCCATTTTCATGCACTTTTAACCATTCCATAAATCTTGTGTTTTGGGCCCCTGGAAGCATGAAAATCACTTTAAACATGCTAATTTTAGCTCTAACACTGATGATCCACCTACAAATGTGAACTGACGTTCAAAAATAAAACATTTGAAAACGGACCATTTTCCACATTTCTGAAGCATGACGTAATGGGGGGGTGTTATCTCTTTTGTCGAAAATCAGCCGTTTTTGCTCGAACATTAAATGCCTCCAAATGGTATTTATTTCACTTCCTGAGCCCCTGGAAGCATGAAAATCACTTTAAACATGCTAATTTTAGCTCTAACACTGATGATCCACCTACAAATGTGAACTGACGTTCAAAAATAAAACATTTGAAAACGGACCATTTTCCACATTTCTGAAGCATGACGTAATGGGGGGGTGTTATCTCTTTTGTCGAAAATCAGCCGTTTTTGCTCGAACATTAAATGCCTCCAAATGGTATTTATTTCACTTCCCGAGCCCCTGGAAGCATGAAAATCACTTTAAACATGCTAATTTTAGCTCTAACACTGATGATCCACCTACAAATGTGAACTGACGTTCAAAAATAAAACATTTGAAAACGGACCATTTTCCACATTTCTGAAGCATGACGTAATGGGGGGGTGTTATCTCTTTTGTCGAAAATCAGCCGTTTTTGCTCGAACATTAAATGCCTCCAAATGGTATTTATTTCACTTCCCGGGGTGAAGAAACCCTTTTTGAGAACTCAGAGTGAGTAAATTGGCCATTTTCATGCACTTTTAACCATTCCATATATCTTGTGTTTTGGGCCCCTGGAAGCATGAAAATCACTTTAAACATGCTAATTTTAGCTCTAACACTGATGATCCACCTACAAATGTGAACTGACGTTCAAAAATAAAACATTTGAAAACGGACCATTTTCCACATTTCTGAAGCATGACGTAATGGGGGGGTGTTATCACTTTGTCGAAAATCAGCCGTTTTTGCTCGAACATTAAATGCCTCCAAATGGTATTTAATTAACTTCCCGAGCCCCTGGAAGCATGAAAATCACTTTAAACATGCTAATTTTAGCTCTAACACTGATGATCCACCTACAAATGTGAACTGACGTTCAAAAATAAAACATTTGAAAACGGACCATTTTCCACATTTCTGAAGCATGACGTAATGGGGGGTGTTATCTCTTTTGTCGAAAATCAGCCGTTTTTGCTCGAACATTAAATGCCTCCAAATGGTATTTAATTAACTTCCCGGGGTGAAGAAACCCTTTTTGAGAACTCAGAGTGAGTAAATTGGCCATTTTCATGCACTTTTAACCATTCCATAAATCTTGTGTTTTGGGCCCCTGGAAGCATGAAAATCACTTTAAACATGCTAATTTTAGCTCTAACACTGATGATCCACCTACAAATGTGAACTGACGTTCAAAAATAAAACATTTGAAAACGGACCATTTTCCACATTTCTGAAGCATGACGTAATGGGGGGGTGTTATCTCTTTTGTCGAAAATCAGCCGTTTTTGCTCGAACATTAAATGCCTCCAAATGGTATTTAATTAACTTCCCGAGCCCCTGGAAGCATGAAAATCACTTTAAACATGCTAATTTTAGCTCTAACACTGATGATCCACCTACAAATGTGAACTGACGTTCAAAAATAAAACATTTGAAAACGGACCATTTTCCACATTTCTGAAGCATGACATAATGGGGGGGTGTTATCTCTTTTGTCGAAAATCAGCCGTTTTTGCTCGAACATTAAATGCCTCCAAATGGTATTTAATTAACTTCCCGGGGTGAAGAAACCCTTTTTGAGAACTCAGAGTGAGTAAATTGGCCATTTTCATGCACTTTTAACCATTCCATAAATCTTGTGTTTTGGGCCCCTGGAAGCATGAAAATCACTTTAAACATGCTAATTTTAGCTCTAACACTGATGATCCACCTACAAATGTGAACTGACGTTCAAAAATAAAACATTTGAAAATGGACCATTTTCCACATTTCTGAAGCATGACGTAATGGGGGGGTGTTATCTCTTTTGTCGAAAATCAGCCGTTTTTGCTCGAACATTAAATGCCTCCAAATGGTATTTAATTAACTTCCCGAGCCCCTGGAAGCATGAAAATCACTTTAAACATGCTAATTTTAGCTCTAACACTGATGATCCACCTACAAATGTGAACTGACGTTCAAAAATAAAACATTTGAAAACGGACCATTTTCCACATTTCTGAAGCATGACGTAATGGGGGGGTGTTATCTCTTTTGTCGAAAATCAGCCGTTTTTGCTCGAACATTAAATGCCTCCAAATGGTATTTAATTAACTTCCCGGGGTGAAGAAACCCTTTTTGAGAACTCAGAGTGAGTAAATTGGCCATTTTCATGCACTTTTAACCATTCCATAAATCTTGTGTTTTGGGCCCCTGGAAGCATGAAAATCACTTTAAACATGCTAATTTTAGCTCTAACACTGATGATCCACCTACAAATGTGAACTGACGTTCAAAAATAAAACATTTGAAAACGGACCATTTTCCACATTTCTGAAGCATGACGTAATGGGGGGGTGTTATCTCTTTTGTCGAAAATCAGCCGTTTTTGCTCGAACATTAAATGCCTCCAAATGGTATTTATTTCACTTCCTGAGCCCCTGGAAGCATGAAAATCACTTTAAACATGCTAATTTTAGCTCTAACACTGATGATCCACCTACAAATGTGAACTGACGTTCAAAAATAAAACATTTGAAAACGGACCATTTTCCACATTTCTGAAGCATGACGTAATGGGGGGGTGTTATCTCTTTTGTCGAAAATCAGCCGTTTTTGCTCGAACATTAAATGCCTCCAAATGGTATTTATTTCACTTCCCGAGCCCCTGGAAGCATGAAAATCACTTTAAACATGCTAATTTTAGCTCTAACACTGATGATCCACCTACAAATGTGAACTGACGTTCAAAAATAAAACATTTGAAAACGGACCATTTTCCACATTTCTGAAGCATGACGTAATGGGGGGGTGTTATCTCTTTTGTCGAAAATCAGCCGTTTTTGCTCGAACATTAAATGCCTCCAAATGGTATTTATTTCACTTCCCGGGGTGAAGAAACCCTTTTTGAGAACTCAGAGTGAGTAAATTGGCCATTTTCATGCACTTTTAACCATTCCATAAATCTTGTGTTTTGGGCCCCTGGAAGCATGAAAATCACTTTAAACATGCTAATTTTAGCTCTAACACTGATGATCCACCTACAAATGTGAACTGACGTTCAAAAATAAAACATTTGAAAACGGACCATTTTCCACATTTCTGAAGCATGACGTAATGGGGGGGTGTTATCTCTTTTGTCGAAAATCAGCCGTTTTTGCTCGAACATTAAATGCCTCCAAATGGTATTTAATTAACTTCCCGAGCCCCTGGAAGCATGAAAATCACTTTAAACATGCTAATTTTAGCTCTAACACTGATGATCCACCTACAAATGTGAACTGACGTTCAAAAATAAAACATTTGAAAACGGACCATTTTCCACATTTCTGAAGCATGACGTAATGGGGGGGTGTTATCTCTTTTGTCGAAAATCAGCCGTTTTTGCTCGAACATTAAATGCCTCCAAATGGTATTTAATTAACTTCCCGGGGTGAAGAAACCCTTTTTGAGAACTCAGAGTGAGTAAATTGGCCATTTTCATGCACTTTTAACCATTCCATAAATCTTGTGTTTTGGGCCCCTGGAAGCATGAAAATCACTTTAAACATGCTAATTTTAGCTCTAACACTGATGATCCACCTACAAATGTGAACTGACGTTCAAAAATAAAACATTTGAAAACGGACCATTTTCCACATTTCTGAAGCATGACGTAATGGGGGGGTGTTATCTCTTTTGTCGAAAATCAGCCGTTTTTGCTCGAACATTAAATGCCTCCAAATGGTATTTAATTAACTTCCCGAGCCCCTGGAAGCATGAAAATCACTTTAAACATGCTAATTTTAGCTCTAACACTGATGATCCACCTACAAATGTGAACTGACGTTCAAAAATAAAACATTTGAAAACGGACCATTTTCCACATTTCTGAAGCATGACGTAATGGGGGGGTGTTATCTCTTTTGTCGAAAATCAGCCGTTTTTGCTCGAACATTAAATGCCTCCAAATGGTATTTAATTAACTTCCCGGGGTGAAGAAACCCTTTTTGAGAACTCAGAGTGAGTAAATTGGCCATTTTCATGCACTTTTAACCATTCCATAAATCTTGTGTTTTGGGCCCCTGGAAGCATGAAAATCACTTTAAACATGCTAATTTTAGCTCTAACACTGATGATCCACCTACAAATGTGAACTGACGTTCAAAAATAAAACATTTGAAAACGGACCATTTTCCACATTTCTGAAGCATGACGTAATGGGGGGGTGTTATCTCTTTTGTCGAAAATCAGCCGTTTTTGCTCGAACATTAAATGCCTCCAAATGGTATTTATTTCACTTCCCGGGGTGAAGAAACCCTTTTTGAGAACTCAGAGTGAGTAAATTGGCCATTTTCATGCACTTTTAACCATTCCATTAATCTTGTGTTTTGGGCCCCTGGAAGCATGAAAATCACTTTAAACATGCTAATTTTAGCTCTAACACTGATGATCCACCTACAAATGTGAACTGACGTTCAAAAATAAAACATTTGAAAACGGACCATTTTCCACATTTCTGAAGCATGACGTAATGGGGGGGTGTTATCTCTTTTGTCGAAAATCAGCCGTTTTTGCTCGAACATTAAATGCCTCCAAATGGTATTTATTTCACTTCCTGAGCCCCTGGAAGCATGAAAATCACTTTAAACATGCTAATTTTAGCTCTAACACTGATGATCCACCTACAAATGTGAACTGACGTTCAAAAATAAAACATTTGAAAACGGACCATTTTCCACATTTCTGAAGCATGACGTAATGGGGGGGTGTTATCTCTTTTGTCGAAAATCAGCCGTTTTTGCTCGAACATTAAATGCCTCCAAATGGTATTTATTTCACTTCCCGAGCCCCTGGAAGCATGAAAATCACTTTAAACATGCTAATTTTAGCTCTAACACTGATGATCCACCTACAAATGTGAACTGACGTTCAAAAATAAAACATTTGAAAACGGACCATTTTCCACATTTCTGAAGCATGACGTAATGGGGGGGTGTTATCTCTTTTGTCGAAAATCAGCCGTTTTTGCTCGAACATTAAATGCCTCCAAATGGTATTTATTTCACTTCCCGGGGTGAAGAAACCCTTTTTGAGAACTCAGAGTGAGTAAATTGGCCATTTTCATGCACTTTTAACCATTCCATAAATCTTGTGTTTTGGGCCCCTGGAAGCATGAAAATCACTTTAAACATGCTAATTTTAGCTCTAACACTGATGATCCACCTACAAATGTGAACTGACGTTCAAAAATAAAACATTTGAAAACGGACCATTTTCCACATTTCTGAAGCATGACGTAATGGGGGGGTGTTATCTCTTTTGTCGAAAATCAGCCGTTTTTGCTCGAACATTAAATGCCTCCAAATGGTATTTAATTAACTTCCCGAGCCCCTGGAAGCATGAAAATCACTTTAAACATGCTAATTTTAGCTCTAACACTGATGATCCACCTACAAATGTGAACTGACGTTCAAAAATAAAACATTTGAAAACGGACCATTTTCCACATTTCTGAAGCATGACGTAATGGGGGGGTGTTATCTCTTTTGTCGAAAATCAGCCGTTTTTGCTCGAACATTAAATGCCTCCAAATGGTATTTAATTAACTTCCCGGGGTGAAGAAACCCTTTTTGAGAACTCAGAGTGAGTAAATTGGCCATTTTCATGCACTTTTAACCATTCCATAAATCTTGTGTTTTGGGCCCCTGGAAGCATGAAAATCACTTTAAACATGCTAATTTTAGCTCTAACACTGATGATCCACCTACAAATGTGAACTGACGTTCAAAAATAAAACATTTGAAAACGGACCATTTTCCACATTTCTGAAGCATGACGTAATGGGGGGGTGTTATCTCTTTTGTCGAAAATCAGCCGTTTTTGCTCGAACATTAAATGCCTCCAAATGGTATTTAATTAACTTCCCGGGGTGAAGAAACCCTTTTTGAGAACTCAGAGTGAGTAAATTGGCCATTTTCATGCACTTTTAACCATTCCATAAATCTTGTGTTTTGGGCCCCTGGAAGCATGAAAATCACTTTAAACATGCTAATTTTAGCTCTAACACTGATGATCCACCTACAAATGTGAACTGACGTTCAAAAATAAAACATTTGAAAACGGACCATTTTCCACATTTCTGAAGCATGACGTAATGGGGGGGTGTTATCTCTTTTGTCGAAAATCAGCCGTTTTTGCTCGAACATTAAATGCCTCCAAATGGTATTTAATTAACTTCCCGAGCCCCTGGAAGCATGAAAATCACTTTAAACATGCTAATTTTAGCTCTAACACTGATGATCCACCTACAAATGTGAACTGACGTTCAAAAATAAAAACATTTGAAAACGGACCATTTTCCACATTTATGAAGCATGACGTAATGGGGGGGTGTTATCTCTTTTGTCGAAAATCAGCCGTTTTTGCTCGAACATTAAATGCCTCCAAATGGTATTTATTTCACTTCCCGAGCCCCTGGAAGCATGAAAATCACTTTAAACATGCTAATTTTAGCTCTAACACTGATGATCCACCTACAAATGTGAACTGACGTTCAAAAATAAAACATTTGAAAACGGACCATTTTCCACATTTCTGAAGCATGACGTAATGGGGGGGTGTTATCTCTTTTGTCGAAAATCAGCCGTTTTTGCTCGAACATTAAATGCCTCCAAATGGTATTTAATTAACTTCCCGGGGTGAAGAAACCCTTTTTGAGAACTCAGAGTGAGTAAATTGGCCATTTTCATGCACTTTTAACCATTCCATAAATCTTGTGTTTTGGGCCCCTGGAAGCATGAGAATCACTTTAAACATGCTAATTTTAGCTCTAACTCTGATGATCCACCTACAAATGTGAACTGACGTTCAAAAATAAAACATTTGAAAACGGACCATTTTCCACATTTCTGAAGCATGACGTAATGGGGGGGTGTTATCTCTTTTGTCGAAAATCAGCCGTTTTTGCTCGAACATTAAATGCCTCCAAATGGTATTTAATTAACTTCCCGAGCCCCTGGAAGCATGAAAATCACTTTAAACATGCTAATTTTAGCTCTAACACTGATGATCCACCTACAAATGTGAACTGACGTTCAAAAATAAAACATTTGAAAACGGATCATATTACACATTTCTGAAGCATGACGTAATGGGGGGGTGTTATCTCTTTTGTCGAAAATCAGCCGTTTTTGCTCGAACATTAAATGCCTCCAAATGGTATTTAATTAACTTCCCGGGGTGAAGAAACCCTTTTTGAGAACTCAGAGTGAGTAAATTGGCCATTTTCATGCACTTTTAACCATTCCATAAATCTTGTGTTTTGGGCCCCTGGAAGCATGAAAATCACTTTAAACATGCTATTTTTAGCTCTAACACTGATGATCCACCTACAAATGTGAACTGACGTTCAAAAATAAAACATTTGAAAACGGACCATTTTCCACATTTCTGAAGCATGACGTAATGGGGGGTGTTATCTCTTTTGTCGAAAATCAGCCGTTTTTGCTCGAACATTAAATGCCTCCAAATGGTATTTAATTAACTTCCCGGGGTGAAGAAACCCTTTTTGAGAACTCAGAGTGAGTAAATTGGCCATTTTCATGCACTTTTAACCATTCGATAAATCTTGTGTTTTGGGCCCCAGGAAGCATGAAAATCACTTTAAACATGCTAATTTTAGCTCTAACACTGATGATCCACCTACAAATGTGAACTGACGTTCAAAAATAAAACATTTGAAAACGGACCATTTTCCACATTTCTGAAGCATGACGTAATGGGGGGGTGTTATCTCTTTTGTCGAAAATCAGCCGTTTTTGCTCGAACATTAAATGCCTCCAAATGGTATTTAATTAACTTCCCGAGCCCCTGGAAGCATGAAAATCACTTTAAACATGCTAATTTTAGCTCTAACACTGATGATCCACCTACAAATGTGAACTGACGTTCAAAAATAAAACATTTGAAAACTGACCATTTTCCACATTTCTGAAGCATGACGTAATGGGGGGGGTGTTATCTCTTTTGTCGAAAATCAGCCGTTTTTGCTCAACACATTAAATGCCTCCAAATGGTATTTATTTCACTTCCCGAGCCCCTGGAAGCATGAAAATCACTTTAAACATGCTAATTTTAGCTCTAACACTGATGATCCACCTACAAATGTGAACTGACGTTCAAAAATAAAACATTTGAAAACGGACCATTTTCCACATTTCTGAAGCATGACGTAATGGGGGGGTGTTATCTCTTTTGTCGAAAATCAGCCGTTTTTGCTCGAACATTAAATGCCTCCAAATGGTATTTAATTAACTTCCCGGGGTGAAGAAACCCTTTTTGAGAACTCAGAGTGAGTAAATTGGCCATTTTCATGCACTTTTAACCATTCCATAAATCTTGTGTTTTGGGCCCCTGGAAGCATGAAAATCACTTTAAGCATGCTAATTTTAGCTCTAACACTGATGATCCACCTACAAATGTGAACTGACGTTCAAAAATAAAACATTTGAAAACGGACCATTTTCCACATTTCTGAAGCATGACGTAATGGAGGGGTGTTATCTCTTTTGTCGAAAATCAGCCGTTTTTGCTCGAACATTAAATGCCTCCAAATGGTATTTAATTAACTTCCCGGGGTGAAGAAACCCTTTTTGAGAACTCAGAGTGAGTAAATTGGCCATTTTCAGGCACTTTTAACCATTCCATAAATCTTGTGTTTTGGGCCCCTGGAAGCATGAAAATCACTTTAAACATGCTAATTTTAGCTCTAACACTGATGATCCACCTACAAATGTGAACTGACGTTCAAAAATAAAACATTTGAAAACGGACCATTTTCCACATTTCTGAAGCATGACGTAATGGGGGGGTGTTATCTCTTTTGTCGAAAATCAGCCGTTTTTGCTCGAACATTAAATGCCTCCAAATGGTATTTAATTAACTTCCCGGGGTGAAGAAACCCTTTTTGAGAACTCAGAGTGAGTAAATTGGCCATTTTCATGCACTTTTAACCATTCCATAAATCTTGTGTTTTGGGCCCCTGGAAGCATGAAAAGCACTTTAAACATGCTAATTTTAGCTCTAACACTGATGATCCACCTACAAATGTGAACTGACGTTCAAAAATAAAACATTTGAAAACGGACCATTTTCCACATTTCTGAAGCATGACGTAATGGGGGGGGTGTTATCTCTTTTGTCGAAAATCAGCTGTTTTTGCTCGAACATTAAATGCCTCCAAATGGTATTTAATTAACTTCCCGGGGTGAAGAAACCCTTTTTGAGAACTCAGAGTGAGTAAATTGGCCATTTTCATGCACTTTTAACCATTCCATAAATCTTGTGTTTTGGGCCCCTGGAAGCATGAAAATCACTTTAAACATGCTAATTTTAGCTCTAACACTGATGATCCACCTACAAATGTGAACTGACGTTCAAAAATAAAACATTTGAAAATGGACCATTTTCCACATTTCTGAAGCATGACGTAATGGGGGGGTGTTATCTCTTTTGTCGAAAATCAGCCGTTTTTGCTCGAACATTAAATGCCTCCAAATGGTATTTAATTAACTTCCCGAGCCCCTGGAAGCATGAAAATCACTTTAAACATGCTAATTTTAGCTCTAACACTGATGATCCACCTACAAATGTGAACTGACGTTCAAAAATAAAACATTTGAAAACGGACCATTTTCCACATTTCTGAAGCATGACGTAATGGGGGGGTGTTATCTCTTTTGTCGAAAATCAGCCGTTTTTGCTCGAACATTAAATGCCTCCAAATGGTATTTAATTAACTTCCCCGGGGTGAAGAAACCCTTTTTGAGAACTCAGAGTGAGTAAATTGGCCATTTTCATGCACTTTTAACCATTCCATAAATCTTGTGTTTTGGGCCCCTGGAAGCATGAAAATCACTTTAAACATGCTAATTTTAGCTCTAACACTGATGATCCACCTACAAATGTGAACTGACGTTCAAAAATAAAACATTTGAAAACGGACCATTTTCCACATTTCTGAAGCATGACGTAATGGGGGGGTGTTATCTCTTTTGTCGAAAATCAGCCGTTTTTGCTCGAACATTAAATGCCTCCAAATGGTATTTATTTCACTTCCTGAGCCCCTGGAAGCATGAAAATCACTTTAAACATGCTAATTTTAGCTCTAACACTGATGATCCACCTACAAATGTGAACTGACGTTCAAAAATAAAACATTTGAAAACGGACCATTTTCCACATTTCTGAAGCATGACGTAATGGGGGGGTGTTATCTCTTTTGTCGAAAATCAGCCGTTTTTGCTCGAACATTAAATGCCTCCAAATGGTATTTATTTCACTTCCCGAGCCCCTGGAAGCATGAAAATCACTTTAAACATGCTAATTTTAGCTCTAACACTGATGATCCACCTACAAATGTGAACTGACGTTCAAAAATAAAACATTTGAAAACGGACCATTTTCCACATTTCTGAAGCATGTCGTAATGGGGGGGTGTTATCTCTTTTGTCGAAAATCAGCCGTTTTTGCTCGAACATTAAATGCCTCCAAATGGTATTTATTTCACTTCCCGGGGTGAAGAAACCCTTTTTGAGAACTCAGAGTGAGTAAATTGGCCATTTTCATGCACTTTTAACCATTCCATAAATCTTGTGTTTTGGGCCCCTGGAAGCATGAAAATCACTTTAAACATGCTAATTTTAGCTCTAACACTGATGATCCACCTACAAATGTGAACTGACGTTCAAAAATAAAACATTTGAAAACGGACCATTTTCCACATTTCTGAAGCATGACGTAATGGGGGGGTGTTATCTCTTTTGTCGAAAATCAGCCGTTTTTGCTCGAACATTAAATGCCTCCAAATGGTATTTAATTAACTTCCCGAGCCCCTGGAAGCATGAAAATCACTTTAAACATGCTAATTTTAGCTCTAACACTGATGATCCACCTACAAATGTGAACTGACGTTCAAAAATAAAACATTTGAAAACGGACCATTTTCCACATTTCTGAAGCATGACGTAATGGGGGGGTGTTATCTCTTTTGTCGAAAATCAGCCGTTTTTGCTCGAACATTAAATGCCTCCAAATGGTATTTAATTAACTTCCCGGGGTGAAGAAACCCTTTTTGAGAACTCAGAGTGAGTAAATTGGCCATTTTCATGCACTTTTAACCATTCCATAAATCTTGTGTTTTGGGCCCCTGGAAGCATGAAAATCACTTTAAACATGCTAATTTTAGCTCTAACACTGATGATCCACCTACAAATGTGAACTGACGTTCAAAAATAAAACATTTGAAAACGGACCATTTTCCAAATTTCTGAAGCATGACGTAATGGGGGGGTGTTATCTCTTTTGTCGAAAATCAGCCGTTTTTGCTCGAACATTAAATGCCTCCAAATGGTATTTAATTAACTTCCCGAGCCCCTGGAAGCATGAAAATCACTTTAAACATGCTAATTTTAGCTCTAACACTGATGATCCACCTACAAATGTGAACTGACGTTCAAAAATAAAACATTTGAAAACGGACCATTTTCCACATTTCTGAAGCATGACATAATGGGGGGGTGTTATCTCTTTTGTCGAAAATCAGCCGTTTTTGCTCGAACATTAAATGCCTCCAAATGGTATTTAATTAACTTCCCGGGGTGAAGAAACCCTTTTTGAGAACTCAGAGTGAGTAAATTGGCCATTTTCATGCACTTTTAACCATTCCATAAATCTTGTGTTTTGGGCCCCTGGAAGCATGAAAATCACTTTAAACATGCTAATTTTAGCTCTAACACTGATGATCCACCTACAAATGTGAACTGACGTTCAAAAATAAAACATTTGAAAATGGACCATTTTCCACATTTCTGAAGCATGACGTAATGGGGGGGTGTTATCTCTTTTGTCGAAAATCAGCCGTTTTTGCTCGAACATTAAATGCCTCCAAATGGTATTTAATTAACTTCCCGAGCCCCTGGAAGCATGAAAATCACTTTAAACATGCTAATTTTAGCTCTAACACTGATGATCCACCTACAAATGTGAACTGACGTTCAAAAATAAAACATTTGAAAACGGACCATTTTCCACATTTCTGAAGCATGACGTAATGGGGGGGTGTTATCTCTTTTGTCGAAAATCAGCCGTTTTTGCTCGAACATTAAATGCCTCCAAATGGTATTTAATTAACTTCCCGGGGTGAAGAAACCCTTTTTGAGAACTCAGAGTGAGTAAATTGGCCATTTTCATGCACTTTTAACCATTCCATAAATCTTGTGTTTTGGGCCCCTGGAAGCATGAAAATCACTTTAAACATGCTAATTTTAGCTCTAACACTGATGATCCACCTACAAATGTGAACTGACGTTCAAAAATAAAACATTTGAAAACGGACCATTTTCCACATTTCTGAAGCATGACGTAATGGGGGGGTGTTATCTCTTTTGTCGAAAATCAGCCGTTTTTGCTCGAACATTAAATGCCTCCAAATGGTATTTATTTCACTTCCTGAGCCCCTGGAAGCATGAAAATCACTTTAAACATGCTAATTTTAGCTCTAACACTGATGATCCACCTACAAATGTGAACTGACGTTCAAAAATAAAACATTTGAAAACGGACCATTTTCCACATTTCTGAAGCATGACGTAATGGGGGGGTGTTATCTCTTTTGTCGAAAATCAGCCGTTTTTGCTCGAACATTAAATGCCTCCAAATGGTATTTATTTCACTTCCCGAGCCCCTGGAAGCATGAAAATCACTTTAAACATGCTAATTTTAGCTCTAACACTGATGATCCACCTACAAATGTGAACTGACGTTCAAAAATAAAACATTTGAAAACGGACCATTTTCCACATTTCTGAAGCATGACGTAATGGGGGGGTGTTATCTCTTTTGTCGAAAATCAGCCGTTTTTGCTCGAACATTAAATGCCTCCAAATGGTATTTATTTCACTTCCCGGGGTGAAGAAACCCTTTTTGAGAACTCAGAGTGAGTAAATTGGCCATTTTCATGCACTTTTAACCATTCCATAAATCTTGTGTTTTGGGCCCCTGGAAGCATGAAAATCACTTTAAACATGCTAATTTTAGCTCTAACACTGATGATCCACCTACAAATGTGAACTGACGTTCAAAAATAAAACATTTGAAAACGGACCATTTTCCACATTTCTGAAGCATGACGTAATGGGGGGGTGTTATCACTTTGTCGAAAATCAGCCGTTTTTGCTCGAACATTAAATGCCTCCAAATGGTATTTAATTAACTTCCCGAGCCCCTGGAAGCATGAAAATCACTTTAAACATGCTAATTTTAGCTCTAACACTGATGATCCACCTACAAATGTGAACTGACGTTCAAAAATAAAACATTTGAAAACGGACCATTTTCCACATTTCTGAAGCATGACGTAATGGGGGGGTGTTATCTCTTTTGTCGAAAATCAGCCGTTTTTGCTCGAACATTAAATGCCTCCAAATGGTATTTAATTAACTTCCCGGGGTGAAGAAACCCTTTTTGAGAACTCAGAGTGAGTAAATTGGCCATTTTCATGCACTTTTAACCATTCCATAAATCTTGTGTTTTGGGCCCCTGGAAGCATGAAAATCACTTTAAACATGCTAATTTTAGCTCTAACACTGATGATCCACCTACAAATGTGAACTGACGTTCAAAAATAAAACATTTGAAAACGGACCATTTTCCACATTTCTGAAGCATGACGTAATGGGGGGGTGTTATCTCTTTTGTCGAAAATCAGCCGTTTTTGCTCGAACATTAAATGCCTCCAAATGGTATTTAATTAACTTCCCGAGCCCCTGGAAGCATGAAAATCACTTTAAACATGCTAATTTTAGCTCTAACACTGATGATCCACCTACAAATGTGAACTGACGTTCAAAAATAAAACATTTGAAAACGGACCATTTTCCACATTTCTGAAGCATGACGTAATGGGGGGGTGTTATCTCTTTTGTCGAAAATCAGCCGTTTTTGCTCGAACATTAAATGCCTCCAAATGGTATTTAATTAACTTCCCGGGGTGAAGAAACCCTTTTTGAGAACTCAGAGTGAGTAAATTGGCCATTTTCATGCACTTTTAACCATTCCATAAATCTTCTGTTTTGGGCCCCTGGAAGCATGAAAATCACTTTAAACATGCTAATTTTAGCTCTAACACTGATGATCCACCTACAAATGTGAACTGACGTTCAAAAATAAAACATTTGAAAACGGACCATTTTCCACATTTCTGAAGCATGACGTAATGGGGGGGTGTTATCTCTTTTGTCGAAAATCAGCCGTTTTTGCTCGAACATTAAATGCCTCCAAATGGTATTTATTTCACTTCCCGGGGTGAAGAAACCCTTTTTGAGAACTCAGAGTGAGTAAATTGGCCATTTTCATGCACTTTTAACCATTCCATTAATCTTGTGTTTTGGGCCCCTGGAAGCATGAAAATCACTTTAAACATGCTAATTTTAGCTCTAACACTGATGATCCACCTACAAATGTGAACTGACGTTCAAAAATAAAACATTTGAAAACGGACCATTTTCCACATTTCTGAAGCATGACGTAATGGGGGGGTGTTATCTCTTTTGTCGAAAATCAGCCGTTTTTGCTCGAACATTAAATGCCTCCAAATGGTATTTATTTCACTTCCCGAGCCCCTGGAAGCATGAAAATCACTTTAAACATGCTAATTTTAGCTCTAACACTGATGATCCACCTACAAATGTGAACTGACGTTCAAAAATAAAACATTTGAAAACGGACCATTTTCCACATTTCTGAAGCATGACGTAATGGGGGGGTGTTATCTCTTTTGTCGAAAATCAGCCGTTTTTGCTCGAACATTAAATGCCTCCAAATGGTATTTATTTCACTTCCCGGGGTGAAGAAACCCTTTTTGAGAACTCAGAGTGAGTAAATTGGCCATTTTCATGCACTTTTAACCATTCCATAAATCTTGTGTTTTGGGCCCCTGGAAGCATGAAAATCACTTTAAACATGCTAATTTTAGCTCTAACACTGATGATCCACCTACAAATGTGAACTGACGTTCAAAAATAAAACATTTGAAAACGGACCATTTTCCACATTTCTGAAGCATGACGTAATGGGGGGGTGTTATCTCTTTTGTCGAAAATCAGCCGTTTTTGCTCGAACATTAAATGCCTCCAAATGGTATTTAATTAACTTCCCGAGCCCCTGGAAGCATGAAAATCACTTTAAACATGCTAATTTTAGCTCTAACACTGATGATCCACCTACAAATGTGAACTGACGTTCAAAAATAAAACATTTGAAAACGGACCATTTTCCACATTTCTGAAGCATGACGTAATGGGGGGGTGTTATCTCTTTTGTCGAAAATCAGCCGTTTTTGCTCGAACATTAAATGCCTCCAAATGGTATTTAATTAACTTCCCGGGGTGAAGAAACCCTTTTTGAGAACTCAGAGTGAGTAAATTGGCCATTTTCATGCACTTTTAACCATTCCATAAATCTTGTGTTTTGGGCCCCTGGAAGCATGAAAATCACTTTAAACATGCTAATTTTAGCTCTAACACTGATGATCCACCTACAAATGTGAACTGACGTTCAAAAATAAAACATTTGAAAACGGACCATTTTCCACATTTCTGAAGCATGACGTAATGGGGGGGTGTTATCTCTTTTGTCGAAAATCAGCCGTTTTTGCTCGAACATTAAATGCCTCCAAATGGTATTTAATTAACTTCCCGAGCCCCTGGAAGCATGAAAATCACTTTAAACATGCTAATTTTAGCTCTAACACTGATGATCCACCTACAAATGTGAACTGACGTTCAAAAATAAAACATTTGAAAACGGACCATTTTCCACATTTCTGAAGCATGACGTAATGGGGGGGTGTTATCTCTCTTGTCGAAAATCAGCCGTTTTTGCTCGAACATTAAATGCCTCCAAATGGTATTTAATTAACTTCCCGGGGTGAAGAAACCCTTTTTGAGAACTCAGAGTGAGTAAATTGGCCATTTTCATGCACTTTTAACCATTCCATAAATCTTGTGTTTTGGGCCCCTGGAAGCATGAAAATCACTTTAAACATGCTAATTTTAGCTCTAACACTGATGATCCACCTACAAATGTGAACTGACGTTCAAAAATAAAACATTTGAAAACGGACCATTTTCCACATTTCTGAAGCATGACGTAATGGGGGGGTGTTATCTCTTTTGTCGAAAATCAGCCATTTTTGCTCGAACATTAAATGCCTCCAAATGGTATTTATTTCACTTCCCGGGGTGAAGAAACCCTTTTTGAGAACTCAGAGTGAGTAAATTGGCCATTTTCATGCACTTTTAACCATTCCATTAATCTTGTGTTTTGGGCCCCTGGAAGCATGAAAATCACTTTAAACATGCTAATTTTAGCTCTAACACTGATGATCCACCTACAAATGTGAACTGACGTTCAAAAATAAAACATTTGAAAACTGACCATTTTCCACATTTCTGAAGCATGACGTAATGGGGGGGTGTTATCTCTTTTGTCGAAAATCAGCCGTTTTTGCTCGAACATTAAATGCCTCCAAATGGTATTTAATTAACTTCCCGAGCCCCTGGAAGCATGAAAATCACTTTAAACATGCTAATTTTAGCTCTAACACTGATGATCCACCTACAAATGTGAACTGACGTTCAAAAATAAAACATTTGAAAACGGACCATTTTCCACATTTCTGAAGCATGACGTAATGGGGGGGTGTTATCTCTTTTGTCGAAAATCAGCCGTTTTTGCTCGAACATTAAATGCCTCCAAATGGTATTTAATTAACTTCCCGAGCCCCTGGAAGCATGAAAATCACTTTAAACATGCTAATTTTAGCTCTAACACTGATGATCTACCTACAAATGTGAACTGACGTTCAAAAATAAAACATTTGAAAACGGACCATTTTCCACATTTCTGAAGCATGACGTAATGGGGGGGTGTTATCTCTTTTGTCGAAAATCAGCCGTTTTTGCTCGAACATTAAATGCCTCCAAATGGTATTTAATTAACTTCCCGGGGTGAAGAAACCCTTTTTGAGAACTCAGAGTGAGTAAATTGGCCATTTTCATGCACTTTTAACCATTCCATAAATCTTGTGTTTTGGGCCCCTGGAAGCATGAAAATCACTTTAAACATGCTAATTTTAGCTCTAACACTGATGATCCACCTACAAATGTGAACTGACGTTCAAAAATAAAACATTTGAAAACGGACCATTTTCCACATTTCTGAAGCATGACGTAATGGGGGGGTGTTATCTCTTTTGTCGAAAATCAGCCGATTTTGCTCGAACATTAAATGCTTCCAAATGGTATTTAATTAACTTCCCGGGGTGAAGAAACCCTTTTTGAGAACTCAGAGTGAGTAAATTGGCCATTTTCATGCACTTTTAACCATTCCATAAATCTTGTGTTTTGGGCCCCTGGAAGCATGAAAATCACTTTAAACATGCTAATTTTAGCTCTAACACTGATGATCCACCTACAAATGTGAACTGACGTTCAAAAATAAAACATTTGAAAACGGACCATTTTCCACATTTCTGAAGCATGACGTAATGGGGGGGTGTTATCTCTTTTGTCGAAAATCAGCCGTTTTTGCTCGAACATTAAATGCCTCCAAATGGTATTTAATTAACTTCCCGAGCCCCTGGAAGCATGAAAATCACTTTAAACATGCTAATTTTAGCTCTAACACTGATGATCCACCTACAAATGTGAACTGACGTTCAAAAATAAAACATTTGAAAACGGACCATTTTCCACATTTCTGAAGCATGACGTAATGGGGGGTGTTATCTCTTTTGTCGAAAATCAGCCGTTTTTGCTCGAACATTAAATGCCTCCAAATGGTATTTATTTCACTTCCCGAGCCCCTGGAAGCATGAAAATCACTTTAAACATGCTAATTTTAGCTCTAACACTGATGATCCACCTACAAATGTGAACTGACGTTCAAAAATAAAACATTTGAAAACGGACCATTTTCCACATTTCTGAAGCATGACGTAATGGGGGGGTGTTATCTCTTTTGTCGAAAATCAGCCGTTTTTGCTCGAACATTAAATGCCTCCAAATGGTATTTAATTAACTTCCCGGGGTGAAGAAACCCTTTTTGAGAACTCAGAGTGAGTAAATTGGCCATTTTCATGCACTTTTAACCATTCCATAAATCTTGTGTTTTGGGCCCCTGGAAGCATGAAAATCACTTTAAACATGCTAATTTTAGCTCTAACACTGATGATCCACCTACAAATGTGAACTGACGTTCAAAAATAAAACATTTGAAAACGGACCATTTTCCACATTTCTGAAGCATGACGTAATGGGGGGGTGTTATCTCTTTTGTCGAAAATCAGCCGTTTTTGCTCGAACATTAAATGCCTCCAAATGGTATTTATTTCACTTCCCGAGCCCCTGGAAGCATGAAAATCACTTTAAACATGCTAATTTTAGCTCTAACACTGATGATCCACCTACAAATGTGAACTGACGTTCAAAAATAAAACATTTGAAAACGGACCATTTTCCACATTTCTGAAGCATGACGTAATGGGGGGGTGTTATCTCTTTTGTCGAAAATCAGCCGTTTTTGCTCGAACATTAAATGCCTCCAAATGGTATTTAATTAACTTCCCGGGGTGAAGAAACCCTTTTTGAGAACTCAGAGTGAGTAAATTGGCCATTTTCATGCACTTTTAACCATTCCATAAATCTTGTGTTTTGGGCCCCTGGAAGCATGAAAATCACTTTAAACATGCTAATTTTAGCTCTAACACTGATGATCCACCTACAAATGTGAACTGACGTTCAAAAATAAAACATTTGAAAACGGACCATTTTCCACATTTCTGAAGCATGACGTAATGGGGGGGTGTTATCTCTTTTGTCGAAAATCAGCCGTTTTTGCTCGAACATTAAATGCCTCCAAATGGTATTTAATTAACTTCCCGAGCCCCTGGAAGCATGAAAATCACTTTAAACATGCTAATTTTAGCTCTAACACTGATGATCCACCTACAAATGTGAACTGACGTTCAAAAATAAAACATTTGAAAACGGATCATATTACACATTTCTGAAGCATGACGTAATGGGGTGGTGTTATCTCTTTTGTCGAAAATCAGCCGTTTTTGCTCGAACATTAAATGCCTCCAAATGGTATTTAATTAACTTCCCGGGGTGAAGAAACCCTTTTTGAGAACTCAGAGTGAGTAAATTGGCCATTTTCATGCACTTTTAACCATTCCATAAATCTTGTGTTTTGGGCCCCTGGAAGCATGAAAATCACTTTAAACATGCTAATTTTAGCTCTAACACTGATGATCCACCTACAAATGTGAACTGACGTTCAAAAATAAAACATTTGAAAACGGACCATTTTCCACATTTCTGAAGCATGACGTAATGGGGGGGTGTTATCTCTTTTGTCGAAAATCAGCCGTTTTTGCTCGAACATTAAATGCCTCCAAATGGTATTTAATTAACTTCCCGGGGTGAAGAAACCCTTTTTGAGAACTCAGAGTGAGTAAATTGGCCATTTTCATGCACTTTTAACCATTCCATAAATCTTGTGTTTTGGGCCCCTGGAAGCATGAAAATCACTTTAAACATGCTAATTTTAGCTCTAACACTGATGATCCACCTACAAATGTGAACTGACGTTCAAAAATAAAACATTTGAAAACGGACCATTTTCCACATTTCTGAAGCATGACGTAATGGGGGGGTGTTATCTCTTTTGTCGAAAATCAGCCGTTTTTGCTCGAACATTAAATGCCTCCAAATGGTATTTAATTAACTTCCCGAGCCCCTGGAAGCATGAAAATCACTTTAAACATGCTAATTTTAGCTCTAACACTGATGATCCACCTACAAATGTGAACTGACGTTCAAAAATAAAACATTTGAAAACGGACCATTTTCCACATTTCTGAAGCATGATGTAATGGGGGGGTGTTATCTCTTTTGTCGAAAATCAGCCGTTTTTGCT
Source organism: Lissotriton vulgaris (assembly GCF_964263255.1). Lineage (NCBI taxonomy): Eukaryota > Metazoa > Chordata > Amphibia > Caudata > Salamandridae > Lissotriton > Lissotriton vulgaris. The sequence continues at coordinate 83,351 of NW_028248825.1, forward strand.
CGAACATTAAATGCCTCCAAATGGTATTTATTTCACTTCCCGAGCCCCTGGAAGCATGAAAATCACTTTAAACATGCTAATTTTAGCTCTAACACTGATGATCCACCTACAAATGTGAACTGACGTTCAAAAATAAAACATTTGAAAACGGACCATTTTCCACATTTCTGAAGCATGACGTAATGGGGGGGTGTTATCTCTTTTGTCGAAAATCAGCCGTTTTTGCTCGAACAGTAAATGCCTCCAAATGGTATTTAATTAACTTCCCGGGGTGAAGAAACCCTTTTTGAGAACTCAGAGTGAGTAAATTGGCCATTTTCATGCACTTTTAACCATTCCATAAATCTTGTGTTTTGGGCCCCTGGAAGCATGAGAATCACTTTAAACATGCTAATTTTAGCTCTAACACTGATGATCCACCTACAAATGTGAACTGACGTTCAAAAATAAAACATTTGAAAATGGACCATTTTCCACATTTCTGAAGCATGACGTAATGGGGGGGTGTTATCTCTTTTGTCGAAAATCAGCCGTTTTTGCTCGAACATTAAATGCCTCCAAATGGTATTTAATTAACTTCCCGAGCCCCTGGAAGCATGAAAATCACTTTAAACATGCTAATTTTAGCTCTAACACTGATGATCCACCTACAAATGTGAACTGACGTTCAAAAATAAAACATTTGAAAACGGACCATTTTCCACATTTCTGAAGCATGACGTAATGGGGGGTGTTATCTCTTTTGTCGAAAATCAGCCGTTTTTGCTCGAACATTAAATGCCTCCAAATGGTATTTATTTCACTTCCCGAGCCCCTGGAAGCATGAAAATCACTTTAAACATGCTAATTTTAGCTCTAACACTGATGATCCACCTACAAATGTAAACTGACGTTCAAAAATAAAACATTTGAAAACGGACCATTTTCCACATTTCTGAAGCATGACGAAATGGGGGGGTGTTATCTCTTTTGTCGAAAATCAGCCGTTTTTGCTCGAACATTAAATGCCTCCAAATGGTATTTAATTAACTTCCCGGGGTGAAGAAACCCTTTTTGAGAACTCAGAGTGAGTAAATTGGCCATTTTCATGCACTTTTAACCATTCCATAAATCTTGTGTTTTGGGCCCCTGGAAGCATGAAAATCACTTTAAACATGCTAATTTTAGCTCTAACACTGATGATCCACCTACAAATGTGAACTGACGTTCAAAAATAAAACATTTGAAAACGGACCATTTTCCACATTTCTGAAGCATGACGTAATGGGGGGGTGTTATCTCTTTTGTCGAAAATCAGCCGTTTTTGCTCGAACATTAAATGCCTCCAAATGGTATTTATTTCACTTCCCGAGCCCCTGGAAGCATGAAAATCACTTTAAACATGCTAATTTTAGCTCTAACACTGATGATCCACCTACAAATGTGAACTGACGTTCAAAAATAAAACATTTGAAAACGGACCATTTTCCACATTTCTGAAGCATGACGTAATGGGGGGGTGTTATCTCTTTTGTCGAAAATCAGCCGTTTTTGCTCGAACATTAAATGCCTCCAAATGGTATTTAATTAACTTCCCGGGGTGAAGAAACCCTTTTTGAGAACTCAGAGTGAGAAAATTGGCCATTTTTATGCACTTTTAACCATTCCATAAATCTTGTGTTTTGGGCCCCTGGAAGCATGAAAATCACTTTAAACATGCTAATTTTAGCTCTAACACTGATGATCCACCTACAAATGTGAACTGACGTTCAAAAATAAAACATTTGAAAACGGACCATTTTCCACATTTCTGAAGCATGACGTAATGGGGGGGTGTTATCTCTTTTGTCGAAAATCAGCCGTTTTTGCTCGAACATTAAATGCCTCCAAATGGTATTTAATTAACTTCCCGGGGTGAAGAACCCCTTTTTGAGAACTCAGAGTGAGTAAATTGGCCATTTTCATGCACTTTTAACCATTCCATAAAACTTGTGTTTTGGGCCCCTGGAAGCATGAAAATCACTTTAAACATGCTAATTTTAGCTCTAACACTGATGATCCACCTACAAATGTGAACTGACGTTCAAAAATAAAACATTTGAAAACGGACCATTTTCCACATTTCTGAAGCATGACGTAATGGGGGGGTGTTATCTCTTTTGTCGAAAATCAGCCGTTTTTGCTCGAACATTAAATGCCTCCAAATGGTATTTAATTAACTTCCCGAGCCCCTGGAAGCATGAAAATCACTTTAAACATGCTAATTTTAGCTCTAACACTGATGATCCACCTACAAATGTGAACTGACGTTCAAAAATAAAACATTTGAAAACGGATCATATTACACATTTCTGAAGCATGACGTAATGGGGGGGTGTTATCTCTTTTGTCGAAAATCAGCCGTTTTTGCTCGAACATTAAATGCCTCCAAATGGTATTTAATTAACTTCCCGGGGTGAAGAAACCCTTTTTGAGAACTCAGAGTGAGTAAATTGGCCATTTTCATGCACTTTTAACCATTCCATAAATCTTGTGTTTTGGGCCCCTGGAAGCATGAAAATCACTTTAAACATGCTAATTTTAGCTCTAACACTGATGATCCACCTACAAATGTGAACTGACGTTCAAAAATAAAACATTTGAAAACGGACCATTTTCCACATTTCTGAAGCATGACGTAATGGGGGGGTGTTATCTCTTTTGTCGAAAATCAGCCGTTTTTGCTCGAACATTAAATGCCTCCAAATGGTATTTAATTAACTTCCCGGGGTGAAGAAACCCTTTTTGAGAACTCAGAGTGAGTAAATTGGCCATTTTCATGCACTTTTAACCATTCCATAAATCTTGTGTTTTGGGCCCCTGGAAGCATGAAAATCACTTTAAACATGCTAATTTTAGCTCTAACACTGATGATCCACCTACAAATGTGAACTGACGTTCAAAAATAAAACATTTGAAAACGGACCATTTTCCACATTTCTGAAGCATGACGTAATGGGGGGGTGTTATCTCTTTTGTCGAAAATCAGCCGTTTTTGCTCGAACATTAAATGCCTCCAAATGGTATTTAATTAACTTCCCGAGCCCCTGGAAGCATGAAAATCACTTTAAACATGCTAATTTTAGCTCTAACACTGATGATCCACCTACAAATGTGAACTGACGTTCAAAAATAAAACATTTGAAAACGGATCATATTACACATTTCTGAAGCATGACGTAATGGGGGGGTGTTATCTCTTTTGTCGAAAATCAGCCGTTTTTGCTCGAACATTAAATGCCTCCAAATGGTATTTAATTAACTTCCCGGGGTGAAGAAACCCTTTTTGAGAACTCAGAGTGAGTAAATTGGCCATTTTCATGCACTTTTAACCATTCCATAAATCTTGTGTTTTGGGCCCCTGGAAGCATGAAAATCACTTTAAACATGCTAATTTTAGCTCTAACACTGATGATCCACCTACAAATGTGAACTGACGTTCAAAAATAAAACATTTGAAAACGGACCATTTTCCACATTTCTGAAGCATGACGTAATGGGGGGGTGTTATCTCTTTTGTCGAAAATCAGCCGTTTTTGCTCGAACATTAAATGCCTCCAAATGGTATTTAATTAACTTCCCGGGGTGAAGAAACCCTTTTTGAGAACTCAGAGTGAGTAAATTGGCCATTTTCATGCACTTTTAACCATTCCATAAATCTTGTGTTTTGGGCCCCTGGAAGCATGAAAATCACTTTAAACATGCTAATTTTAGCTCTAACACTGATGATCCACCTACAAATGTGAACTGACGTTCAAAAATAAAACATTTGAAAACGGACCATTTTCCACATTTCTGAAGCATGACGTAATGGGGGGGTGTTATCTCTTTTGTCGAAAATCAGCCGTTTTTGCTCGAACATTAAATGCCTCCAAATGGTATTTAATTAACTTCCCGAGCCCCTGGAAGCATGAAAATCACTTTAAACATGCTAATTTTAGCTCTAACACTGATGATCCATCTACAAATGTGAACTGACGTTCAAAAATAAAACATTTGAAAACGGACCATTTTCCACATTTCTGAAGCATGACGTAATGGGGGGGTGTTATCTCTTTTGTCGAAAATCAGCCGTTTTTGCTCGAACATTAAATGCCTCCAAATGGTATTTATTTCACTTCCCGAGCCCCTGGAAGCATGAAAATCACTTTAAACATGCTAATTTTAGCTCTAACACTGATGATCCACCTACAAATGTGAACTGAGGTTCAAAAATAAAACATTTGAAAACGGACCATTTTCCACATTTCTGAAGCATGACGTAATGGGGGGGTGTTATCTCTTTTGTCGAAAATCAGCCGTTTTTGCTCGAACATTAAATGCCTCCAAATGATATTTAATTAACTTCCCGGGGTGAAGAAACCCTTTTTGAGAACTCAGAGTGAGTAAATTGGCCATTTTCATGCACTTTTAACCATTCCATAAATCTTGTGTTTTGGGCCCCTGGAAGCATGAAAATCACTTTAAACATGCTAATTTTAGCTCTAACACTGATGATCCACCTACAAATGTGAACTGACGTTCAAAAATAAAACATTTGAAAACGGACCATTTTCCACATTTCTGAAGCATGACGTAATGGGGGGGTGTTATCTCTTTTGTCGAAAATCAGCCGTTTTTGCTCGAACATTAAATGCCTCCAAATGGTATTTAATTAACTTCCCGGGGTGAAGAAACCCTTTTTGAGAACTCAGAGTGAGTAAATTGGCCATTTTCATGCACTTTTAACCATTCCATAAATCTTGTGTTTTGGGCCCCTGGAAGCATGAAAATCACTTTAAACATGCTAATTTTAGCTCTAACACTGATGATCCACCTACAAATGTGAACTGACGTTCAAAAATAAAACATTTGAAAACGGACCATTTTCCACATTTCTGAAGCATGACGTAATGGGGGGGTGTTATCTCTTTTGTCGAAAATCAGCCGTTTTTGCTCGAACATTAAATGCCTCCAAATGGTATTTATTTCACTTCCCGAGCCCCTGGAAGCATGAAAATCACTTTAAACATGCTAATTTTAGCTCTAACACTGATGATCCACCTACAAATGTGAACTGACGTTCAAAAATAAAACATTTGAAAACGGACCATTTTCCACATTTCTGAAGCATGACGTAATGGGGGGGTGTTATCTCTTTTGTCGAAGATCAGCCGTTTTTGCTCGAACATTAAATGCCTCCAAATGGTATTTAATTAACTTCCCGGGGTGAAGAAACCCTTTTTGAGAACTCAGAGTGAGAAAATTGGCCATTTTTATGCACTTTTAACCATTCCATAAATCTTGTGTTTTGGGCCCCTGGAAGCATGAAAATCACTTTAAACATGCTAATTTTAGCTCTAACACTGATGATCCACCTACAAATGTGAACTGACGTTCAAAAATAAAACATTTGAAAACGGACCATTTTCCACATTTCTGAAGCATGACGTAATGGGGGGGTGTTATCTCTTTTGTCGAAAATCAGCCGTTTTTGCTCGAACATTAAATGCCTCCAAATGGTATTTAATTAACTTCCCGGGGTGAAGAACCCCTTTTTGAGAACTCAGAGTGAGTAAATTGGCCATTTTCATGCACTTTTAACCATTCCATAAAACTTGTGTTTTGGGCCCCTGGAAGCATGAAAATCACTTTAAACATGCTAATTTTAGCTCTAACACTGATGATCCACCTACAAATGTGAACTGACGTTCAAAAATAAAACATTTGAAAACGGACCATTTTCCACATTTCTGAAGCATGACGTAATGGGGGGGGTGTTATCTCTTTTGTCGAAAATCAGCCGTTTTTGCTCGAACATTAAATGCCTCCAAATGGTATTTAATTAACTTCCCGAGCCCCTGGAAGCATGAAAATCACTTTAAACATGCTAATTTTAGCTCTAACACTGATGATCCACCTACAAATGTGAACTGACGTTCAAAAATAAAACATTTGAAAACGGATCATATTACACATTTCTGAAGCATGACGTAATGGGGGGGTGTTATCTCTTTTGTCGAAAATCAGCCGTTTTTGCTCGAACATTAAATGCCTCCAAATGGTATTTAATTAACTTCCCGGGGTGAAGAAACCCTTTTTGAGAACTCAGAGTGAGTAAATTGGCCATTTTCATGCACTTTTAACCATTCCATAAATCTTGTGTTTTGGGCCCCTGGAAGCATGAAAATCACTTTAAACATGCTAATTTTAGCTCTAACACTGATGATCCACCTACAAATGTGAACTGACGTTCAAAAATAAAACATTTGAAAACGGACCATTTTCCACATTTCTGAAGCATGACGTAATGGGGGGGTGTTATCTCTTTTGTCGAAAATCAGCCGTTTTTGCTCGAACATTAAATGCCTCCAAATGGTATTTAATTAACTTCCCGGGGTGAAGAAACCCTTTTTGAGAACTCAGAGTGAGTAAATTGGCCATTTTCATGCACTTTTAACCATTCCATAAATCTTGTGTTTTGGGCCCCTGGAAGCATGAAAATCACTTTAAACATGCTAATTTTAGCTCTAACACTGATGATCCACCTACAAATGTGAACTGACGTTCAAAAATAAAACATTTGAAAACGGACCATTTTCCACATTTCTGAAGCATGACGTAATGGGGGGGTGTTATCTCTTTTGTCGAAAATCAGCCGTTTTTGCTCGAACATTAAATGCCTCCAAATGGTATTTAATTAACTTCCCGAGCCCCTGGAAGCATGAAAATCACTTTAAACATGCTAATTTTAGCTCTAACACTGATGATCCACCTACAAATGTGAACTGACGTTCAAAAATAAAACATTTGAAAACGGATCATATTACACATTTCTGAAGCATGACGTAATGGGGGGGTGTTATCTCTTTTGTCGAAAATCAGCCGTTTTTGCTCGAACATTAAATGCCTCCAAATGGTATTTAATTAACTTCCCGGGGTGAAGAAACCCTTTTTGAGAACTCAGAGTGAGTAAATTGGCCATTTTCATGCACTTTTAACCATTCCATAAATCTTGTGTTTTGGGCCCCTGGAAGCATGAAAATCACTTTAAACATGCTAATTTTAGCTCTAACACTGATGATCCACCTACAAATGTGAACTGACGTTCAAAAATAAAACATTTGAAAACGGACCATTTTCCACATTTCTGAAGCATGACGTAATGGGGGGGTGTTATCTCTTTTGTCGAAAATCAGCCGTTTTTGCTCGAACATTAAATGCCTCCAAATGGTATTTAATTAACTTCCCGGGGTGAAGAAACCCTTTTTGAGAACTCAGAGTGAGTAAATTGGCCATTTTCATGCACTTTTAACCATTCCATAAATCTTGTGTTTTGGGCCCCTGGAAGCATGAAAATCACTTTAAACATGCTAATTTTAGCTCTAACACTGATGATCCACCTACAAATGTGAACTGACGTTCAAAAATAAAACATTTGAAAACGGACCATTTTCCACATTTCTGAAGCATGACGTAATGGGGGGGTGTTATCTCTTTTGTCGAAAATCAGCCGTTTTTGCTCGAACATTAAATGCCTCCAAATGGTATTTAATTAACTTCCCGAGCCCCTGGAAGCATGAAAATCACTTTAAACATGCTAATTTTAGCTCTAACACTGATGATCCATCTACAAATGTGAACTGACGTTCAAAAATAAAACATTTGAAAACGGACCATTTTCCACATTTCTGAAGCATGACGTAATGGGGGGGTGTTATCTCTTTTGTCGAAAATCAGCCGTTTTTGCTCGAACATTAAATGCCTCCAAATGGTATTTATTTCACTTCCCGAGCCCCTGGAAGCATGAAAATCACTTTAAACATGCTAATTTTAGCTCTAACACTGATGATCCACCTACAAATGTGAACTGAGGTTCAAAAATAAAACATTTGAAAACGGACCATTTTCCACATTTCTGAAGCATGACGTAATGGGGGGGTGTTATCTCTTTTGTCGAAAATCAGCCGTTTTTGCTCGAACATTAAATGCCTCCAAATGATATTTAATTAACTTCCCGGGGTGAAGAAACCCTTTTTGAGAACTCAGAGTGAGTAAATTGGCCATTTTCATGCACTTTTAACCATTCCATAAATCTTGTGTTTTGGGCCCCTGGAAGCATGAAAATCACTTTAAACATGCTAATTTTAGCTCTAACACTGATGATCCACCTACAAATGTGAACTGACGTTCAAAAATAAAACATTTGAAAACGGACCATTTTCCACAATCCTGAAGCATGACGTAATGGGGGGGTGTTATCTCTTTTGTCGAAAATCAGCCGTTTTTGCTCGAACATTAAATGCCTCCAAATGGTATTTAATTAACTTCCCGAGCCCCTGGAAGCATGAAAATCACTTTAAACATGCTAATTTTAGCTCTAACACTGATGATCCACCTACAAATGTGAACTGACGTTCAAAAATAAAACATTTGAAAACGGACCATTTTCCACATTTCTGAAGCATGACGTAATGGGGGGTGTTATCTCTTTTGTCGAAAATCAGCCGTTTTTGCTCGAACATTAAATGCCTCCAAATGGTATTTATTTCACTTCCCGAGCCCCTGGAAGCATGAAAATCACTTTAAACATGCTAATTTTAGCTCTAACACTGATGATCCACCTACGAATGTGAACTGACGTTCAAAAATAAAACATTTGAAAACGGACCATTTTCCACATTTCTGAAGCATGACGTAATGGGGGGGTGTTATCTCTTTTGTCGAAAATCAGCCGTTTTTGCTCGAACATTAAATGCCTCCAAATGGTATTTATTTCACTTCCCGGGGTGAAGAAACCCTTTTTGAGAACTCAGAGTGAGTAAATTGGCCATTTTCATGCACTTTTAACCATTCCATAAATCTTGTGTTTTGGGCCCCTGGAAGCATGAAAATCACTTTAAACATGCTAATTTTAGCTCTAACACTGATGATCCACCTACAAATGTGAACTGACGTTCAAAAATAAAACATTTGAAAACGGACCATTTTCCACATTTCTGAAGCATGACGTAATGGGGGGATGTTATCTCTTTTGTCGAAAATCAGCCGTTTTTGCTCGAACATTAAATGCCTCCAAATGGTATTTAATTAACTTCCCGAGCCCCTGGAAGCATGAAAATCACTTTAAACATGCTAATTTTAGCTCTAACACTGATGATCCACCTACAAATGTGAACTGACGTTCAAAAATAAAACATTTGAAAACGGACCATTTTCCACATTTCTGAAGCATGACGTAATGGGGGGGTGTTATCTCTTTTGTCGAAAATCAGCCGTTTTTGCTCGAACATTAAATGCCTCCAAATGGTATTTAATTAACTTCCCGGGGTGAAGAAACCCTTTTTGAGAACTCAGAGTGAGTAAATTGGCCATTTTCATGCACTTTTAACCATTCCATAAATCTTGTGTTTTGGGCCCCTGGAAGCATGAAAATCACTTTAAACATGCTAATTTTAGCTCTAACACTGATGATCCACCTACAAATGTGAACTGACGTTCAAAAATAAAACATTTGAAAACGGACCATTTTCCACATTTCTGAAGCATGACGTAATGGGGGGGTGTTATCTCTTTTGTCGAAAATCAGCCGTTTTTGCTCGAACATTAAATGCCTCCAAATGGTATTTAATTAACTTCCCGGGGTGAAGAAACCCTTTTTGAGAACTCAGAGTGAGTAAATTGGCCATTTTCATGCACTTTTAACCATTCCATAAATCTTGTGTTTTGGGCCCCTGGAAGCATGAAAATCACTTTAAACATGCTAATTTTAGCTCTAACACTGATGATCCACCTACAAATGTGAACTGACGTTCAAAAATAAAACATTTGAAAACGGACCATTTTCCACATTTCTGAAGCATGACGTAATGGGGGGGTGTTATCTCTTTTGTCGAAAATCAGCCGTTTTTGCTCGAACATTAAATGCCTCCAAATGGTATTTAATTAACTTCCCGGGGTGAAGAAACCCTTTTTGAGAACTCAGAGTGAGTAAATTGGCCATTTTCATGCACTTTTAACCATTCCATAAATCTTGTGTTTTGGGCCCCTGGAAGCATGAAAATCACTTTAAACATGCTAATTTTAGCTCTAACACTGATGATCCACCTACAAATGTGAACTGACGTTCAAAAATAAAACATTTGAAAACGGACCATTTTCCTCAATCCTGAAGCATGACGTAATGGGGGGGTGTTATCTCTTTTGTCGAAAATCAGCCGTTTTTGCTCGAACATTAAATGCCTCCAAATGGTATTTAATTAACTTCCAGAGCCCCTGGAAGCATGAAAATCACTTTAAACATGCTAATTTTAGCTCTAACACTGATGATCCACCTACAAATGTGAACTGACGTTCAAAAATAAAACATTTGAAAACGGACCATTTTCCACATTTCTGAAGCATGACGTAATGGGGGGGTGTTATCTCTTTTGTCGAAAATCAGCCGTTTTTGCTCGAACATTAAATGCCTCCAAATGGTATTTATTTCACTTCCCGAGCCCCTGGAAGCATGAAAATCACTTTAAACATGCTAATTTTAGCTCTAACACTGATGATCCACCTACAAATGTGAACTGACGTTCAAAAATAAAACATTTGAAAACGGACCATTTTCCACATTTCTGAAGCATGACGTAATGGGGGGGTGTTATCTCTTTTGTCGAAAATCAGCCGTTTTTGCTCGAACATTAAATGCCTCCAAATGGTATTTATTTCACTTCCCGGGGTGAAGAAACCCTTTTTGAGAACTCAGAGTGAGTAAATTGGCCATTTTCATGCACTTTTAACCATTCCATAAATCTTGTGTTTTGGGCCCCTGGAAGCATGAAAATCACTTTAAACATGCTTATTTTAGCTCTAACACTGATGATCCACCTACAAATGTGAACTGACGTTCAAAAATAAAACATTTGAAAACGGACCATTTTCCACATTTCTGAAGCATGACGTAATGGGGGGGTGTTATCTCTTTTGTCGAAAATCAGCCGTTTTTGCTCGAACATTAAATGCCTCCAAATGGTATTTAATTAACTTCCCGAGCCCCTGGAAGCATGAAAATCACTTTAAACATGCTTATTTTAGCTCTAACACTGATGATCCACCTACAAATGTGAACTGACGTTCAAAAATAAAACATTTGAAAACGGACCATTTTCCACATTTCTGAAGCATGACATAATGGGGGGGTGTTATCTCTTTTGTCGAAAATCAGCCGTTTTTGCTCGAACATTAAATGCCTCCAAATGGTATTTAATTAACTTCCCGGGGTGAAGAAACCCTTTTTGAGAACTCAGAGTGAGTAAATTGGCCATTTTCATGCACTTTTAACCATTCCATAAATCTTGTGTTTTGGGCCCCTGGAAGCATGAAAATCACTTTAAACATGCTAATTTTAGCTCTAACACTGATGATCCACCTACAAATGTGAACTGACGTTCAAAAATAAAACATTTGAAAACTGACCATTTTCCACATTTCTGAAGCATGACGTAATGGGGGGGTGTTATCTCTTTTGTCGAAAATCAGCCGTTTTTGCTCGAACATTAAATGCCTCCAAATGGTATTTAATTAACTTCCCGGGGTGAAGAAACCCTTTTTGAGAACTCAGAGTGAGTAAATTGGCCATTTTCATGCACTTTTAACCATTCCATAAATCTTGTGTTTTGGGCCCCTGGAAGCATGAAAATCACTTTAAACATGCTAATTTTAGCTCTAACACTGATGATCCACCTACAAATGTGAACTGACGTTCAAAAATAAAACATTTGAAAACGGACCATTTTCCACAATCCTGAAGCATGACGTAATGGGGGGGTGTTATCTCTTTTGTCGAATATAAGCCGTTTTTGCTCGAACATTAAATGCCTCCAAATGGTATTTAATTAACTTCCCGAGCCCCTGGAAGCATGAAAATCACTTTAAACATACTAATTTTAGCTCTAACACTGATGATCCACCTACAAATGTGAACTGACGTTCAAAAATAAAACATTTGAAAACGGACCATTTTCCACATTTCTGAAGCATGACGTAATGGGGGGGTGTTATCTCTTTTGTCGAAAATCAGCCGTTTTTGCTCGAACATTAAATGCCTCCAAATGGTATTTAATTAACTTCCCGAGCCCCTGGAAGCATGAAAATCACTTTAAACATACTAATTTTAGCTCTAACACTGATGATCCACCTACAAATGTGAACTGACGTTCAAAAATAAAACATTTGAAAACTGACCATTTTCCACATTTCTGAAGCATGACGTAATGGGGGGGTGTTATCTCTTTTGTCGAAAATCAGCCGTTTTTGCTCGAACATTAAATGCCTCCAAATGGTATTTAATTAACTTCCCGGGGTGAAGAAACCCTTTTTGAGAACTCAGAGTGAGTAAATTGGCCATTTTCATGCACTTTTAACCATTCCATAAATCTTGTGTTTTGGGCCCCTGGAAGCATGAAAATCACTTTAAACATGCTAATTTTAGCTCTAACACTGATGATCCACCTACAAATGTGAACTGACGTTCAAAAATAAAACATTTGAAAACGGACCATTTTCCACAATCCTGAAGCATGACGTAATGGGGGGGTGTTATCTCTTTTGTCGAATATAAGCCGTTTTTGCTCGAACATTAAATGCCTCCAAATGGTATTTAATTAACTTCCCGAGCCCCTGGAAGCATGAAAATCACTTTAAACATACTAATTTTAGCTCTAACACTGATGATCCACCTACAAATGTGAACTGACGTTCAAAAATAAAACATTTGAAAACGGACCATTTTCCACATTTCTGAAGCATGACGTAATGGGGGGGTGTTATCTCTTTTGTCGAAAATCAGCCGTTTTTGCTCGAACATTAAATGCCTCCAAATGGTATTTATTTCACTTCCCGAGCCCCTGGAAGCATGAAAATCACTTTAAACATGCTAATTTTAGCTCTAACACTGATGATCCACCTACAAATGTGAACTGACGTTCAAAAATAAAACATTTGAAAACGGACCATTTTCCACATTTCTGAAGCATGACGTAATGGGGGGGTGTTATCTCTTTTGTCGAAAATCAGCCGTTTTTGCTCGAACATTAAATGCCTCCAAATGGTATTTATTTCACTTCCCGGGGTGAAGAAACCCTTTTTGAGAACTCAGAGTGAGTAAATTGGCCATTTTCATGCACTTTTAACCATTCCATAAATCTTGTGTTTTGGGCCCCTGGAAGCATGAAAATCACTTTAAACATGCTTATTTTAGCTCTAACACTGATGATCCACCTACAAATGTGAACTGACGTTCAAAAATAAAACATTTGAAAACGGACCATTTTCCACATTTCTGAAGCATGACGTAATGGGGGGGTGTTATCTCTTTTGTCGAAAATCAGCCGTTTTTGCTCGAACATTAAATGCCTCCAAATGGTATTTAATTAACTTCCCGAGCCCCTGGAAGCATGAAAATCACTTTAAACATGCTTATTTTAGCTCTAACACTGATGATCCACCTACAAATGTGAACTGACGTTCAAAAATAAAACATTTGAAAACGGACCATTTTCCACATTTCTGAAGCATGACATAATGGGGGGGTGTTATCTCTTTTGTCGAAAATCAGCCGTTTTTGCTCGAACATTAAATGCCTCCAAATGGTATTTAATTAACTTCCCGGGGTGAAGAAACCCTTTTTGAGAACTCAGAGTGAGTAAATTGGCCATTTTCATGCACTTTTAACCATTCCATAAATCTTGTGTTTTGGGCCCCTGGAAGCATGAAAATCACTTTAAACATGCTAATTTTAGCTCTAACACTGATGATCCACCTACAAATGTGAACTGACGTTCAAAAATAAAACATTTGAAAACTGACCATTTTCCACATTTCTGAAGCATGACGTAATGGGGGGGTGTTATCTCTTTTGTCGAAAATCAGCCGTTTTTGCTCGAACATTAAATGCCTCCAAATGGTATTTAATTAACTTCCCGGGGTGAAGAAACCCTTTTTGAGAACTCAGAGTGAGTAAATTGGCCATTTTCATGCACTTTTAACCATTCCATAAATCTTGTGTTTTGGGCCCCTGGAAGCATGAAAATCACTTTAAACATGCTAATTTTAGCTCTAACACTGATGATCCACCTACAAATGTGAACTGACGTTCAAAAATAAAACATTTGAAAACGGACCATTTTCCACAATCCTGAAGCATGACGTAATGGGGGGGTGTTATCTCTTTTGTCGAATATAAGCCGTTTTTGCTCGAACATTAAATGCCTCCAAATGGTATTTAATTAACTTCCCGAGCCCCTGGAAGCATGAAAATCACTTTAAACATACTAATTTTAGCTCTAACACTGATGATCCACCTACAAATGTGAACTGACGTTCAAAAATAAAACATTTGAAAACGGACCATTTTCCACATTTCTGAAGCATGACGTAATGGGGGGGTGTTATCTCTTTTGTCGAAAATCAGCCGTTTTTGCTCGAACATTAAATGCCTCCAAATGGTATTTATTTCACTTCCCGAGCCCCTGGAAGCATGAAAATCACTTTAAACATGCTAATTTTAGCTCTAACACTGATGATCCACCTACAAATGTGAACTGATGTTCAAAAATAAAACATTTGAAAACGGACCATTTTCCACAATTCTGAAGCATGACGTAATGGGGGGGTGTTATCTCTTTTGTCGAAAATCAGCCGTTTTTGCTCGAACATTAAATGCCTCCAAATGGTATTTAATTAACTTCCCGGGGTGAAGAAACCCTTTTTGAGAACTCAGAGTGAGTAAATTGGCCATTTTCATGCACTTTTAACCATTCCATAAATCTTGTGTTTTGGGCCCCTGGAAGCATGAAAATCACTTTAAACATGCTAATTTTAGCTCTAACACTGATGATCCACCTACAAATGTGAACTGACGTTCAAAAATAAAACATTTGAAAACGGACCATTTTCCACATTTCTGAAGCATGACGTAATGGGGGGGTGTTATCTCTTTTGTCGAAAATCAGCCGTTTTTGCTCGAACATTAAATGCCTCCAAATGGTATTTAATTAACTTCCCGAGCCCCTGGAAGCATGAAAATCACTTTAAACATGCTAATTTTAGCTCTAACACTGATGATCCACCTACAAATGTGAACTGACGTTCAAAAATAAAACATTTGAAAACGGATCATATTACACATTTCTGAAGCATGACGTAATGGGGGGGTGTTATCTCTTTTGTCGAAAATCAGCCGTTTTTGCTCGAACATTAAATGCCTCCAAATGTTATTTAATTAACTTCCCGGGGTGAAGAAACCCTTTTTGAGAACTCAGAGTGAGTAAATTGGCCATTTTCATGCACTTTTAACCATTCCATAAATCTTGTGTTTTGGGCCCCTGGAAGCATGAAAATTACTTTAAACATGCTAATTTTAGCTCTAACACTGATGATCCACCTACAAATGTGAACTGACGTTCAAAAATAAAACATTTGAAAACGGACCATTTTCCACATTTCTGAAGCATGACGTAATGGGGGGTGTTATCTCTTTTGTCGAAAATCAGCCGTTTTTGCTCGAACATTAAATGCCTCCAAATGGTATTTAATTAACTTCCCGGGGTGAAGAAACCCTTTTTGAGAACTCAGAGTGAGTAAATTGGCCATTTTCATGCACTTTTAACCATTCGATAAATCTTGTGTTTTGGGCCCCTGGAAGCATGAAAATCACTTTAAACATGCTAATTTTAGCTCTAACACTGATGATCCACCTACAAATGTGAACTGACGTTCAAAAATAAAACATTTGAAAACGGACCATTTTCCACATTTCTGAAGCATGACGTAATGGGGGGGTGTTATCTCTTTTGTCGAAAATCAGCCGTTTTTGCTCGAACATTAAATGCCTCCAAATGGTATTTAATTAACTTCCCGAGCCCCTGGAAGCATGAAAATCACTTTAAACATGCTAATTTTAGCTCTAACACTGATGATCCACCTACAAATGTGAACTGACGTTCAAAAATAAAACATTTGAAAACGGACCATTTTCCACATTTCTGAAGCATGACGTAATGGGGGGGTGTTATCTCTTTTGTCGAAAATCAGCCATTTTTGCTCGAACATTAAATGCCTCCAAATGGTATTTATTTCACTTCCCGAGCCCCTGGAAGCATGAAAATCACTTTAAACATGCTAATTTTAGCTCTAACACTGATGATCCACCTACAAATGTGAACTGACGTTCAAAAATAAAACATTTGAAAACGGACCATTTTCCACATTTCTGAAGCATGACGTAATGGGGGGGTGTTATCTCTTTTGTCGAAAATCAGCCGTTTTTGCTCGAACATTAAATGCCTCCAAATGGTATTTAATTAACTTCCCGGGGTGAAGAAACCCTTTTTGAAAACTCAGAGTGAGTAAATTGGCCATTTTCATGCACTTTTAACCATTCCATCAATCTTGTGTTTTGGGCCCCTGGAAGCATGAAAATCACTTTAAGCATGCTAATTTTAGCTCTAACACTGATGATCCACCTACAAATGTGAACTGACGTTCAAAAATAAAACATTTGAAAACTGACCATTTTCCACATTTCTGAAGCATGACGTAATGGAGGGGTGTTATCTCTTTTGTCGAAAATCAGCCGTTTTTGCTCGAACATTAAATGCCTCCAAATGGTATTTAATTAACTTCCCGGGGTGAAGAAACCCTTTTTGAGAACTCAGAGTGAGTAAATTGGCCATTTTCATGCACTTTTAACCATTCCATAAATCTTGTGATTTGGGCCCCTGGAAGCATGAAAATCACTTTAAACATGCTAATTTTAGCTCTAACACTGATGATCCACCTACAAATGTGAACTGCCGTTCAAAAATAAAACATTTGAAAACGGACCATTTTCCACATTTCTGAAGCATGACGTAATGGGGGGGTGTTATCTCTTTTGTCGAAAATCAGCCGTTTTTGCTCGAACATTAAATGCCTCCAAATGGTATTTATTTCACTTCCCGAGCCCCTGGAAGCATGAAAATCACTTTAAACATGCTAATTTTAGCTCTAACACTGATGATCAACCTACAAATGTGAACTGACGTTCAAAAATAAAACATTTGAAAACGGACCATTTTCCACATTTCTGAAGCATGACGTAATGGGGGGGTGTTATCTCTTTTGTCGAAAATCAGCCGTTTTTGCTCGAACATTAAATGCCTCCAAATGGTATTTAATTAACTTCCCGAGCCCCTGGAAGCATGAAAATCACTTTAAACATGCTAATTTTAGCTCTAACACTGATGATCCACCTACAAATGTGAACTGACGTTCAAAAATAAAACATTTGAAAACGGACCATTTTCCACATTTCTGAAGCATGACGTAATGGGGGGTGTTATCTCTTTTGTCGAAAATCAGCCGTTTTTGCTCGAACATTAAATGCCTCCAAATGGTATTTAATTAACTTCCCGGGGTGAAGAAACCCTTTTTGAGAACTCAGAGTGAGTAAATTGGCCATTTTCATGCACTTTTAACCATTCCATAAATCTTGTGTTTTGGGCCCCTGGAAGCATGAAAATCACTTTAAACATGCTAATTTTAGCTCTAACACTGATGATCCACCTACAAATGTGAACTGACGTTCAAAAATAAAACATTTGAAAACGGACCATTTTCCACATTTCTGAAGCATGACGTAATGGGGGGGTGTTATCTCTTTTGTCGAAAATCAGCCGTTTTTGCTCGAACATTAAATGCCTCCAAATGGTATTTAATTAACTTCCCGGGGTGAAGAAACCCTTTTTGAGAACTCAGAGTGAGTAAATTGGCCATTTTCATGCACTTTTAACCATTCCATAAATCTTGTGATTTGGGCCCCTGGAAGCATGAAAATCACTTTAAACATGCTAATTTTAGCTCTAACACTGATGATCCACCTACAAATGTGAACTGCCGTTCAAAAATAAAACATTTGAAAACGGACCATTTTCCACATTTCTGAAGCATGACGTAATGGGGGGGTGTTATCTCTTTTGTCGAAAATCAGCCGTTTTTGCTCGAACATTAAATGCCTCCAAATGGTATTTATTTCACTTCCCGAGCCCCTGGAAGCATGAAAATCACTTTAAACATGCTAATTTTAGCTCTAACACTGATGATCCACCTACAAATGTGAACTGACGTTCAAAAATAAAACATTTGAAAACGGACCATTTTCCACATTTCTGAAGCATGACGTAATGGGGGGTGTTATCTCTTTTGTCGAAAATCAGCCGTTTTTGCTCGAACATTAAATGCCTCCAAATGGTATTTAATTAACTTCCCGAGCCCCTGGAAGCATGAAAATCACTTTAAACATGCTAATTTTAGCTCTAACACTGATGATCCACCTACAAATGTGAACTGACGTTCAAAAATAAAACATTTGAAAACGGACCATTTTCCACATTTCTGAAGCATGACGTAATGGGGGGGTGTTATCTCTTTTGTCGAAAATCAGCCGTTTTTGCTCGAACATTAAATGCCTCCAAATGGTATTTAATTAACTTCCCGAGCCCCTGGAAGCATGAAAATCACTTTAAACATGCTAATTTTAGCTCTAACACTGATGATCCACCTACAAATGTGAACTGACGTTCAAAAATAAAACATTTGAAAACGGACCATTTTCCACATTTCTGAAGCATGACGTAATGGGGGGGTGTTATCTCTTTTGTCGAAAATCAGCCGTTTTTGCTCGAACATTAAATGCCTCCAAATGGTATTTAATTAACTTCCCGGGGTGAAGAAACCCTTTTTGAGAACTCAGAGTGAGTAAATTGGCCATTTTCATGCACTTTTAACCATTCCATAAATCTTGTGTTTTGGGCCCCTGGAAGCATGAAAATCACTTTAAACATGCTAATTTTAGCTCTAACACTGATGATCCACCTACAAATGTGAACTGACGTTCAAAAATAAAACATTTGAAAACGGACCATTTTCCACATTTCTGAAGCATGACGTAATGGGGGGGTGTTATCTCTTTTGTCGAAAATCAGCCGTTTTTGCTCGAACATTAAATGCCTCCAAATGGTATTTAATTAACTTCCCGAGCCCCTGGAAGCATGAAAATCACTTTAAACATGCTAATTTTAGCTCTAACACTGATGATCCACCTACAAATGTGAACTGACGTTCAAAAATAAAACATTTGAAAACGGACCATTTTCCACATTTCTGAAGCATGACGTAATGGGGGGGTGTTATCTCTTTTGTCGAAAATCAGCCGTTTTTGCTCGAACATTAAATGCCTCCAAATGGTATTTAATTAACTTCCCGGGGTGAAGAAACCCTTTTTGAGAACTCAGAGTGAGTAAATTGGCCATTTTCATGCACTTTTAACCATTCCATAAATCTTGTGTTTTGGGCCCCTGGAAGCATGAAAATCACTTTAAACATGCTAATTTTAGCTCTAACACTGATGATCCACCTACAAATGTGAACTGACGTTCAAAAATAAAACATTTGAAAACGGACCATTTTCCACATTTCTGAAGCATGACGTAATGGGGGGGTGTTATCTCTTTTGTCGAAAATCAGCCGTTTTTGCTCGAACATTAAATGCCTCCAAATGGTATTTAATTAACTTCCCGAGCCCCTGGAAGCATGAAAATCACTTTAAACATGCTAATTTTAGCTCTAACACTGATGATCCACCTACAAATGTGAACTGACGTTCAAAAATAAAACATTTGAAAACGGACCATTTTCCACATTTCTGAAGCATGACGTAATGGGGGGTGTTATCTCTTTTGTCGAAAATCAGCCGTTTTTGCTCGAACATTAAATGCCTCCAAATGGTATTTATTTCACTTCCCGAGCCCCTGGAAGCATGAAAATCACTTTAAACATGCTAATTTTAGCTCTAACACTGATGATCCACCTACAAATGTGAACTGACGTTCAAAAATAAAACATTTGAAAACGGACCATTTTCCACATTTCTGAAGCATGACGTAATGGGGGGGTGTTATCTCTTTTGTCGAAAATCAGCCGTTTTTGCTCGAACATTAAATGCCTCCAAATGGTATTTAATTAACTTCCCGGTGTGAAGAAACCCTTTTTGAGAACTCAGAGTGAGTAAATTGGCCATTTTCATGCACTTTTAACCATTCCATAAATCTTGTGTTTTGGGCCCCTGGAAGCATGAAAATCACTTTAAACATGCTAATTTTAGCTCTAACACTGATGATCCACCTACAAATGTGAACTGACGTTCAAAAATAAAACATTTGAAAACGGACCATTTTCCACATTTCTGAAGCATGACGTAATGGGGGGGTGTTATCTCTTTTGTCGAAAATCAGCCGTTTTTGCTCGAACATTAAATGCCTCCAAATGGTATTTATTTCACTTCCCGGGGTGAAGAAACCCTTTTTGAGAACTCAGAGTGAGTAAATTGGCCATTTTCATGCACTTTTAACCATTCCATAAATCTTTTGTTTTGGGCCCCTGGAAGCATGAAAATCACTTTAAACATGCTAATTTTAGCTCTAACACTGATGATCCACCTACAAATGTGAACTGACGTTCAAAAATAAAACATTTGAAAACGGACCATTTTCCACATTTCTGAAGCATGACGTAATGGGGGGGGGTGTTATCTCTTTTGTCGAAAATCAGCCGTTTTTGCTCGAACATTAAATGCCTCCAAATGGTATTTAATTAACTTCCCGAGCCCCTGGAAGCATGAAAATCACTTTAAACATGTTAATTTTAGCTCTAACACTGATGATCCACCTACAAATGTGAACTGACGTTCAAAAATAAAACATTTGAAAACGGACCATTTTCCACATTTCTGAAGCATGACGTAATGGGGGGGTGTTATCTCTTTTGTCGAAAATCAGCCGTTTTTGCTCGAACATTAAATGCCTCCAAATGGTATTTAATTAACTTCCCGGGGTGAAAAAACCCTTTTTGAGAACTCAGAGTGAGTAAATTGGCCATTTTCATGCACTTTTAACCATTCCATTAATCTTGTGTTTTGGGCCCCTGGAAGCATGAAAATCACTTTAAACATGCTAATTTTAGCTCTAACACTGATGATCCACCTACAAATGTGAACTGACGTTCAAAAATAAAACATTTGAAAACGGACCATTTTCCACATTTCTGAAGCATGACGTAATGGGGGGGTGTTATCTCTTTTGTCGAAAATCAGCCGTATTTGCTCGAACATTAAATGCCTCCAAATGGTATTTAATTAACTTCCCGAGCCCCTGGAAGCATGAAAATCACTTTAAACATGCTAATTTTAGCTCTAACACTGATGATCCACCTACAAATGTGAACTGACGTTCAAAAATAAAACATTTGAAAACGGACCATTTTCCACATTTCTGAAGCATGACGTAATGGGGGGGGTGTTATCTCTTTTGTCGAAAATCAGCCGTTTTTGCTCGAACATTAAATGCCTCCAAATGGTATTTAATTAACTTCCCGAGCCCCTGGAAGCATGAAAATCACTTTAAACATGCTAATTTTAGCTCTAACACTGATGATCCACCTACAAATGTGAACTGACGTTCAAAAATAAAACATTTGAAAACGGACCATTTTCCACATTTCTGAAGCATGACGTAATGGGGGGGTGTTATCTCTTTTGTCGAAAATCAGCCGTTTTTGCTCGAACATTAAATGCCTCCAAATGGTATTTAATTAACTTCCCGGGGTGAAGAAACCCTTTTTGAGAACTCAGAGTGAGTTAATTGGCCATTTTCATGCACTTTTAACCATTCCATAAATCTTGTGTTTTGGGCCCCTGGAAGCATGAAAATCACTTTAAACATGCTAATTTTAGCTCTAACACTGATGATCCACCTACAAATGTGAACTGACGTTCAAAAATAAAACATTTGAAAACGGACCATTTTCCACATTTCTGAAGCATGACGTAATGGGGGGGTGTTATCTCTTTTGTCGAATATCAGCCGTTTTTGCTCGAACATTAAATGCCTCCAAATGGTATTTAATTAACTTCCCGAGCCCCTGGAAGCATGAAAATCACTTTAAACATGCTAATTTTAGCTCTAACACTGATGATCCACCTACAAATTTGAACTGACGTTCAAAAATAAAACATTTGAAAACGGACCATTTTCCACATTTCTGAAGCATGACGTAATGGGGGGTGTTATCTCTTTTGTCGAAAATCAGCCGTTTTTGCTCGAACATTAAATGCCTCCAAATGGTATTTATTTCACTTCCCGAGCCCCTGGAAGCATGAAAATCACTTTAAACATGCTAATTTTAGCTCTAACACTGATGATCCACCTACAAATGTGAACTGACGTTCAAAAATAAAACATTTGAAAACTGACCATTTTCCACATTTCTGAAGCATGACGTAATGGGGGGGGTGTTATCTCTTTTGTCGAAAATCAGCCGTTTTTGTTCGAACATTAAATGCCTCCAAATGGTATTTAATTAACTTCCCGGGGTGAAGAAACCCTTTTTGAGAACTCAGAGTGAGTAAATTGGCCATTTTCATGCACTTTTAACCATTCCATAAATCTTGTGTTTTGGGCCCCTGGAAGCATGAAAATCACTTTAAACATGCTAATTTTAGCTCTAACACTGATGATCCACCTACAAATGTGAACTGACGTTCAAAAATAAAACATTTGAAAACGGACCATTTTCCACATTTCTGAATTATGACGTAATGGGGGGGTGTTATCTCTTTTGTCGAAAATCAGCCGTTTTTGCTCGAACATTAAATGCCTCCAAATGGTATTTATTTCACTTCCCGGGGTGAAGAAACCCTTTTTGAGAACTCAGAGTGAGTAAATTGGCCATTTTCATGCACTTTTAACCATTCCATTAATCTTGTGTTTTGGGCCCCTGGAAGCATGAAAATCACTTTAAACATGCTAATTTTAGCTCTAACACTGATGATCCACCTACAAATGTGAACTGACGTTCAAAAATAAAACATTTGAAAACGGACCATTTTCCACATTTCTGAAGCATGACGTAATGGGGGGGTGTTATCTCTTTTGTCGAAAATCAGCCGTTTTTGCTCGAACATTAAATGCCTCCAAATGGTATTTAATTAACTTCCCGAGCCCCTGGAAGCATTAAAATCACTTTAAACATGCTAATTTTAGCTCTAACACTGATGATCCACCTACAAATGTGAACTGACGTTCAAAAATAAAACATTTGAAAACGGACCATTTTCCACATTTCTGAAGCATGACGTAATGGGGGGGTGTTATCTCTTTTGTCGAAAATCAGCCGTTTTTGCTCGAACATTAAATGCCTCCAAATGGTATTTAATTAACTTCCCGAGCCCCTGGAAGCATGAAAATCACTTTAAACATGCTAATTTTAGCTCTAACACTGATGATCCACCTACAAATGTGAACTGACGTTCAAAAATAAAACATTTGAAAACGGACCATTTTCCACATTTCTGAAGCATGACGTAATGGGGGGTGTTATCTCTTTTTCGAAAATCAGCCGTTTTTGCTCGAACATTAAATGCCTCCAAATGGTATTTAATTAACTTCCCGGGGTGAAGAAACCCTTTTTGAGAACTCAGAGTGAGTAAATTGGCCATTTTCATGCACTTTTAACCATTCCATTAATCTTGTGTTTTGGGCCCCTGGAAGCATGAAAATCACTTTAAACATGCTAATTTTAGCTCTAACACTGATGATCCACCTACAAATGTGAACTGACGTTCAAAAATAAAACATTTGAAAACGGACCATTTTCCACATTTCTGAAGCATGACGTAATGGGGGGGTGTTATCTCTTTTGTCGAAAATCAGCCGTTGTTGCTCGAACATTAAATGCCTCCAAATGGTATTTATTTCACTTCTCGAGCCCCTGGAAGCATGAAAATCACTTTAAACATGCTAATTTTAGCTCTAACACTGATGATCCACCTACAAATGTGAACTGACGTTCAAAAATAAAACATTTGAAAACGGACCATTTTCCACATTTCTGAAGCATGACGTAATGGGGGGGGTGTTATCTCTTTTGTCGAAAATCAGCCGTTTTTGCTCGAACATTAAATGCCTCCAAATGGTATTTAATTAACTTCCCGAGCCCCTGGAAGCATGAAAATCACTTTAAACATGCTAATTTTAGCTCTAACACTGATGATCCACCTACAAATGTGAACTGACATTCAAAAATAAAACATTTGAAGATGGACCATTTTCCACATTTCTGAAGCATGACGTAATGGGGGGGTGTTATCTCTTTTGTCGAAAATCAGCCGTTTTTGCTCAAACATTAAATGCCTCCAAATGGTATTTAATTCACTTCCCGGGGTGAAGAAACCCTTTTTGAGAACTCAGAGTGAGTAAATTGGCCATTTTCATGCACTTTTAACCATTCCATAAATCTTGTGTTTTGGGCCCCTGGAAGCATGAAAATCACTTTAAACATGCTAATTTTAGCTCTAACACTGATGATCCACCTACAAATGTGAACTGACGTTCAAAAATAAAACATTTGAAAACGGACCATTTTCCACATTTCTGAAGCATGACGTAATGGGGGGGTGTTATCTCTTTTGTCGAAAATCAGCCGTTTTTGATCGAACATTAAATGCCTCCAAATGGTATTTAATTAACTTCCCGAGCCCCTGGAAGCATGAAAATCACTTTAAACATGCTAATTTTAGCTCTAACACTGATGATCCACCTACAAATGTGAACTGACGTTCAAAAATAAAACATTTGAAAACGGACCATTTTCCACATTTCTGAAGCATGACGTAATGGGGGGGTGTTATCTCTTTTGTCGAAAATCAGCCGTTTTTGCTCGAACATTAAATGCCTCCAAATGGTATTTAATTAACTTCCCGGGGTGAAGAAACCCTTTTTGAGAACTCAGAGTAAGTAAATTGGCCATTTTCATGCACTTTTAACCATTCCATAAATCTTGTGTTTTGGGCCCCTGGAAGCATGAAAATCACTTTAAACATGCTAATTTTAGCTCTAACACTGATGATCCACCTACAAATGTGAACTGACGTTCAAAAATAAAACATTTGAAAACGGACCATTTTCCACATTTCTGAAGCATGACGTAATGGGGGGGTGTTATCTCTTTTGTCGAAAATCAGCCGTTTTTGCTCGAACATTAAATGCCTCCAAATGGAATTTAATTAACTTCCCGAGCCCCTGGAAACATGAAAATCACTTTAAACATGCTAATTTTAGCTCTAACACTGATGATCCACCTACAAATGTGAACTGACGTTCAAAAATAAAACATTTGAAAACGGACCATTTTCCACATTTCTGAAGCATGACGTAATGGGGGGGTGTTATCTCTTTTGTCGAAAATCAGCCGTTTTTGCTCAAACATTAAATGCCTCCAAATGGTATTTATTTCACTTCCCGGGGTGAAGAAACCCTTTTTGAGAACTCAGAGTGAGTAAATTGGCCATTTTCATGCACTTTTAACCATTCCATTAATCTTGTGTTTTGGGCCCCTGGAAGCATGAAAATCACTTTAAACATGCTAATTTTAGCTCTAACACTGATGATCCACCTACAAATGTGAATTGACGTTCAAAAATAAAACATTTGAAAACGGACCATTTTCCACATTTCTGAAGCATGACGTAATGGGGGGGTGTTATCTCTTTTGTCGAAAATCAGCCGTTTTTGCACGAACATTAAATGCCTCCAAATGGTATTTATTTCACTTCCCGAGCCCCTGGAAGCATGAAAATCACTTTAAACATGCTAATTTTAGCTCTAACACTGATGATCCACCTACAAATGTGAACTGACGTTCAAAAATAAAACATTTGAAAACGGACCATTTTCCACATTTCTGAAGCATGACGTAATGGGGGGGTGTTATCTCTTTTGTCGAAAATCAGCCGTTTTTGCTCGAACATTAAATGCCTCCAAATGGTATTTAATTAACTTCCCGAGCCCCTGGAAGCATGAAAATCACTTTAAACATGCTAATTTTAGCTCTAACACTGATGATCCACCTACAAATGTGAAATGACGTTCAAAAATAAAACATTTGAAAACGGACCATTTTCCACATTTCTGAAGCATGACGTAATGGGGGGGTGTTATCTCTTTTGTCGAAAATCAGCCGTTTTTGCTCGAACATTAAATGCCTCCAAATGGTATTTAATTAACTTCCCGGGGTGAAGAAACCCTTTTTGAGAACTCAGAGTGAGTAAATTGGCCATTTTCATGCACTTTTAACCATTCCATAAATCTTGTGTTTTGGGCCCCTGGAAGCATGAAAATCACTTTAAACATGCTAATTTTAGCTCTAACACTGATGATCCACCTACAAATGTGAACTGACGTTCAAAAATAAAACATTTGAAAACGGACCATTTTCCACATTTCTGAAGCATGACGTAATGGGGGGGTGTTATCTCTTTTGTCGAAAATCTGCCGTTTTTGCTCGAACATTAAATGCCTCCAAATGGTATTTAATTAACTTCCCGAGCCCCTGGAAGCATGAAAATCACTTTAAACATGCTAATTTTAGCTCTAACACTGATGATCCACCTACAAATGTGAACTGACGCTCAAAAATAAAACATTTGAAAACTGACCATTTTCCACATTTCTGAAGCATGACGTAATGGGGGGGTGTTATCTCTTTTGTCGAAAATCAGTCGTTTTTGCTCGAACATTAAATGCCTCCAAATGGTATTTAATTAACTTCCCGGGGTGAAGAAACCCTTTTTGAGAACTCAGAGTGAGTAAATTGGCCATTTTCATGCACTTTTAACCATTCCATAAATCTTGTGTTTTGGGCCCCTGGAAGCATGAAAATCACTTTAAACATGCTAATTTTAGCTCTAACACTGATGATCCACCTACAAATGTGAACTGACGTTCAAAAATAAAACATTTGAAAACGGACCATTTTCCACATTTCTGAAGCATGACGTAATGGGGGGGGTGTTATCTCTTTTGTCGAAAATCAGCCGTTTTTGCTCGAACATTAAATGCCTCCAAATGGTATTTAATTAACTTCCCGAGCCCCTGGAAGCATGAAAATCACTTTAAACATGCTAATTTTAGCTCTAACACTGATGATCCACCTACAAATGTGAACTGACGTTCAAAAATAAAACATTTGAAAACGGACCATTTTCCACATTTCTGAAGCATGACGTAATGGGGGGGTGTTATCTCTTTTGTCGAAAATCAGCCGTTTTTGCTCGAACATTAAATGCCTCCAAATGGTATTTAATTAACTTCCCGAGCCCCTGGAAGCATGAAAATCACTTTAAACATGCTAATTTTAGCTCTAACACTGATGATCCACCTACAAATGTGAACTGACGTTCAAAAATAAAACATTTGAAAACGGACCATTTTCCACATTTCTGAAGCATGACGTAATGGGGGGGTGTTATCTCTTTTGTCGAAAATCAGCCGTTTTTGCTCGAACATTAAATGCCTCCAAATGGTATTTAATTAACTTCCCGAGCCCCTGGAAGCATGAAAATCACTTTAAACATGCTAATTTTAGCTCTAACACTGATGATCCACCTACAAATGTGAACTGACGTTCAAAAATAAAACATTTGAAAACGGACCATTTTCCACATTTCTGAAGCATGACGTAATGGGGAGGTGTTATCTCTTTTGTCGAAAATCAGCCGTTTTTGCTCGAACATTAAATGCCTCCAAATGGTATTTAATTAACTTCCCGGGGTGAAGAAACCCTTTTTGAGAACTCAGAGTGAGTAAATTGGCCATTTTCATGCACTTTTAACCATTCCATAAATCTTGTGTTTTGGGCCCCTGGAAGCATGAAAATCACTTTAAACATGCTAATTTTAGCTCTAACACTGATGATCCACCTACAAATGTGAACTGACGTTCAAAAATAAAACATTTGAAAACGGACCATTTTCCACATTTCTGAAGCATGACGTAATGGGGGGGTGTTATCTCTTTTGTCGAAAATCAGCCGTTTTTGCTCGAACATTAAATGCCTCCAAATGGTATTTAATTAACTTCCCGAGCCCCTGGAAGCATGAAAATCACTTTAAACATGCTAATTTTAGCTCTAACACTGATGATCCACCTACAAATGTGAACTGACGCTCAAAAATAAAACATTTGAAAACTGACCATTTTCCACATTTCGGAAGCATGACGTAATGGGGGGGTGTTATCTCTTTTGTCGAAAATCAGTCGTTTTTGCTCGAACATTAAATGCCTCCAAATGGTATTTAATTAACTTCCCGGGGTGAAGAAACCCTTTTTGAGAACTCAGAGTGAGTAAATTGGCCATTTTCATGCACTTTTAACCATTCCATAAATCTTGTGTTTTGGGCCCCTGGAAGCATGAAAATCACTTTAAACATGCTAATTTTAGCTCTAACACTGATGATCCACCTACAAATGTGAACTGACGTTCAAAAATAAAACATTTGAAAACGGACCATTTTCCACATTTCTGAAGCATGACGTAATGGGGGGGTGTTATCTCTTTTGTCGAAAATCAGCCGTTTTTGCTCGAACATTAAATGCCTCCAAATGGTATTTAATTAACTTCCCGAGCCCCTGGAAGCATGAAAATCACTTTAAACATGCTAATTTTAGCTCTAACACTGATGATCCACCTACAAATGTGAACTGACGTTCAAAAATAAAACATTTGAAAACGGACCATTTTCCACATTTCTGAAGCATGACGTAATGGGGGGGTGTTATCTCTTTTGTCGAAAATCAGCCGTTTTTGCTCGAACATTAAATGCCTCCAAATGGTATTTAATTAACTTCCCGAGCCCCTGGAAGCATGAAAATCACTTTAAACATGCTAATTTTAGCTCTAACACTGATGATCCACCTACAAATGTGAACTGACGTTCAAAAATAAAACATTTGAAAACGGACCATTTTCCACATTTCTGAAGCATGACGTAATGGGGGGGTGTTATCTCTTTTGTCGAAAATCAGCCGTTTTTGCTCGAACATTAAATGCCTCCAAATGGTATTTAATTAACTTCCCGAGCCCCTGGAAGCATGAAAATCACTTTAAACATGCTAATTTTAGCTCTAACACTGATGATCCACCTACAAATGTGAACTGACGTTCAAAAATAAAACATTTGAAAACGGACCATTTTCCACATTTCTGAAGCATGACGTAATGGGGAGGTGTTATCTCTTTTGTCGAAAATCAGCCGTTTTTGCTCGAACATTAAATGCCTCCAAATGGTATTTAATTAACTTCCCGGGGTGAAGAAACCCTTTTTGAGAACTCAGAGTGAGTAAATTGGCCATTTTCATGCACTTTTAACCATTCCATAAATCTTGTGTTTTGGGCCCCTGGAAGCATGAAAATCACTTTAAACATGCTAATTTTAGCTCTAACACTGATGATCCACCTACAAATGTGAACTGACGTTCAAAAATAAAACATTTGAAAACGGACCATTTTCCACATTTCTGAAGCATGACGTAATGGGGGGGTGTTATCTCTTTTGTCGAAAATCAGCCGTTTTTGCTCGAACATTAAATGCCTCCAAATGGTATTTAATTAACTTCCCGAGCCCCTGGAAGCATGAAAATCACTTTAAACATGCTAATTTTAGCTCTAACACTGATGATCCACCTACAAATGTGAACTGACGTTCAAAAATAAAACATTTGAAAACGGACCATTTTCCACATTTCTGAAGCATGACGTAATGGGGGGGTGTTATCTCTTTTGTCGAAAATCAGCCGTTTTTGCTCGAACATTAAATGCCTCCAAATGGTATTTAATTAACTTCCCGAGCCCCTGGAAGCATGAAAATCACATTAAACATGCTAATTTTAGCTCTAACACTGATGATCCACCTACAAATGTGAACTGACGTTCAAAAATAAAACATTTGAAAACGGACCATTTTCCACATTTCTGAAGCATGACGTAATGGGGGGGTGTTATCTCTTTTGTCGAAAATCAGCCGTTTTTGCTCGAACATTAAATGCCTCCAAATGGTATTTAATTAACTTCCCGAGCCCCTGGAAGCATGAAAATCACTTTAAACATGCTAATTTTAGCTCTAACACTGATGATCCACCTACAAATGTGAACTGACGTTCAAAAATAAAACATTTGAAAACGGACCATTTTCCACATTTCTGAAGCATGACGTAATGGGGAGGTGTTATCTCTTTTGTCGAAAATCAGCCGTTTTTGCTCGAACATTAAATGCCTCCAAATGGTATTTAATTAACTTCCCGGGGTGAAGAAACCCTTTTTGAGAACTCAGAGTGAGTAAATTGGCCATTTTCATGCACTTTTAACCATTCCATAAATCTTGTGTTTTGGGCCCCTGGAAGCATGAAAATCACTTTAAACATGCTAATTTTAGCTCTAACACTGATGATCCACCTACAAATGTGAACTGACGTTCAAAAATAAAACATTTGAAAACGGACCATTTTCCACATTTCTGAAGCATGACGTAATGGGGGGGTGTTATCTCTTTTGTCGAAAATCAGCCGTTTTTGCTCGAACATTAAATGCCTCCAAATGGTATTTAATTAACTTCCCGAGCCCCTGGAAGCATGAAAATCACTTTAAACATGCTAATTTTAGCTCTAACACTGATGATCCACCTACAAATGTGAACTGACGTTCAAAAATAAAACATTTGAAAACGGACCATTTTCCACATTTCTGAAGCATGACGTAATGGGGGGGTGTTATCTCTTTTGTCGAAAATCAGCCGTTTTTGCTCGAACATTAAATGCCTCCAAATGGTATTTAATTAACTTCCCGAGCCCCTGGAAGCATGAAAATCACTTTAAACATGCTAATTTTAGCTCTAACACTGATGATCCACCTACAAATGTGAACTGACGTTCAAAAATAAAACATTTGAAAACTGACCATTTTCCACATTTCTGAAGCATGACGTAATGGGGGGGTGTTATCTCTTTTGTCGAAAATCAGCCGTTTTTGCTCGAACATTAAATGCCTCCAAATGGTATTTAATTAACTTCCCGGGGTGAAGAAACCCTTTTTGAGAACTCAGAGTGAGTAAATTGGCCATTTTCATGCACTTTTAACCATTCCATAAATCTTGTGTTTTGGGCCCCTGGAAGCATGAAAATCACTTTAAACATGCTAATTTTAGCTCTAACACTGATGATCCACCTACAAATGTGAACTGACGTTCAAAAATAAAACATTTGAAAACGGACCATTTTCCACATTTCTGAAGCATGACGTAATGGGGGGGTGTTATCTCTTTTGTCGAAAATCAGCCGTTTTTGCTCGAACATTAAATGCCTCCAAATGGTATTTAATTAACTTCCCGAGCCCCTGGAAGCATGAAAATCACTTTAAACATGCTAATTTTAGCTCTAACACTGATGATCCACCTACAAATGTGAACTGACGTTCAAAAATAAAACATTTGAAAACGGACCATTTTCCACATTTCTGAAGCATGACGTAATGGGGAGGTGTTATCTCTTTTGTCGAAAATCAGCCGTTTTTGCTCGAACATTAAATGCCTCCAAATGGTATTTAATTAACTTCCCGGGGTGAAGAAACCCTTTTTGAGAACTCAGAGTGAGTAAATTGGCCATTTTCATGCACTTTTAACCATTCCATAAATCTTGTGTTTTGGGCCCCTGGAAGCATGAAAATCACTTTAAACATGCTAATTTTAGCTCTAACACTGATGATCCACCTACAAATGTGAACTGACGTTCAAAAATAAAACATTTGAAAACGGACCATTTTCCACATTTCTGAAGCATGACGTAATGGGGGGGTGTTATCTCTTTTGTCGAAAATCAGCCGTTTTTGCTCGAACATTAAATGCCTCCAAATGGTATTTAATTAACTTCCCGAGCCCCTGGAAGCATGAAAATCACTTTAAACATGCTAATTTTAGCTCTAACACTGATGATCCACCTACAAATGTGAACTGACGTTCAAAAATAAAACATTTGAAAACGGACCATTTTCCACATTTCTGAAGCATGACGTAATGGGGGGGTGTTATCTCTTTTGTCGAAAATCAGCCGTTTTTGCTCGAACATTAAATGCCTCCAAATGGTATTTAATTAACTTCCCGAGCCCCTGGAAGCATGAAAATCACATTAAACATGCTAATTTTAGCTCTAACACTGATGATCCACCTACAAATGTGAACTGACGTTCAAAAATAAAACATTTGAAAACGGACCATTTTCCACATTTCTGAAGCATGACGTAATGGGGGGGTGTTATCTCTTTTGTCGAAAATCAGCCGTTTTTGCTCGAACATTAAATGCCTCCAAATGGTATTTAATTAACTTCCCGAGCCCCTGGAAGCATGAAAATCACTTTAAACATGCTAATTTTAGCTCTAACACTGATGATCCACCTACAAATGTGAACTGACGTTCAAAAATAAAACATTTGAAAACGGACCATTTTCCACATTTCTGAAGCATGACGTAATGGGGAGGTGTTATCTCTTTTGTCGAAAATCAGCCGTTTTTGCTCGAACATTAAATGCCTCCAAATGGTATTTAATTAACTTCCCGGGGTGAAGAAACCCTTTTTGAGAACTCAGAGTGAGTAAATTGGCCATTTTCATGCACTTTTAACCATTCCATAAATCTTGTGTTTTGGGCCCCTGGAAGCATGAAAATCACTTTAAACATGCTAATTTTAGCTCTAACACTGATGATCCACCTACAAATGTGAACTGACGTTCAAAAATAAAACATTTGAAAACGGACCATTTTCCACATTTCTGAAGCATGACGTAATGGGGGGGTGTTATCTCTTTTGTCGAAAATCAGCCGTTTTTGCTCGAACATTAAATGCCTCCAAATGGTATTTAATTAACTTCCCGAGCCCCTGGAAGCATGAAAATCACTTTAAACATGCTAATTTTAGCTCTAACACTGATGATCCACCTACAAATGTGAACTGACGTTCAAAAATAAAACATTTGAAAACGGACCATTTTCCACATTTCTGAAGCATGACGTAATGGGGGGGTGTTATCTCTTTTGTCGAAAATCAGCCGTTTTTGCTCGAACATTAAATGCCTCCAAATGGTATTTAATTAACTTCCCGAGCCCCTGGAAGCATGAAAATCACTTTAAACATGCTAATTTTAGCTCTAACACTGATGATCCACCTACAAATGTGAACTGACGTTCAAAAATAAAACATTTGAAAACTGACCATTTTCCACATTTCTGAAGCATGACGTAATGGGGGGGTGTTATCTCTTTTGTCGAAAATCAGCCGTTTTTGCTCGAACATTAAATGCCTCCAAATGGTATTTAATTAACTTCCCGGGGTGAAGAAACCCTTTTTGAGAACTCAGAGTGAGTAAATTGGCCATTTTCATGCACTTTTAACCATTCCATAAATCTTGTGTTTTGGGCCCCTGGAAGCATGAAAATCACTTTAAACATGCTAATTTTAGCTCTAACACTGATGATCCACCTACAAATGTGAACTGACGTTCAAAAATAAAACATTTGAAAACGGACCATTTTCCACATTTCTGAAGCATGACGTAATGGGGGGGTGTTATCTCTTTTGTCGAAAATCAGCCGTTTTTGCTCGAACATTAAATGCCTCCAAATGGTATTTAATTAACTTCCCGAGCCCCTGGAAGCATGAAAATCACTTTAAACATGCTAATTTTAGCTCTAACACTGATGATCCACCTACAAATGTGAACTGACGTTCAAAAATAAAACATTTGAAAACGGACCATTTTCCACATTTCTGAAGCATGACGTAATGGGGGGGTGTTATCTCTTTTGTCGAAAATCAGCCGTTTTTGCTCGAACATTAAATGCCTCCAAATGGTATTTAATTAACTTCCCGAGCCCCTGGAAGCATGAAAATCACTTTAAACATGCTAATTTTAGCTCTAACACTGATGATCCACCTACAAATGTGAACTGACGTTCAAAAATAAAACATTTGAAAACGGACCATTTTCCACATTTCTGAAGCATGACGTAATGGGGGGGTGTTATCTCTTTTGTCGAAAATCAGCCGTTTTTGCTCGAACATTAAATGCCTCCAAATGGTATTTAATTAACTTCCCGAGCCCCTGGAAGCATGAAAATCACTTTAAACATGCTAATTTTAGCTCTAACACTGATGATCCACCTACAAATGTGAACTGACGTTCAAAAATAAAACATTTGAAAACGGACCATTTTCCACATTTCTGAAGCATGACGTAATGGGGAGGTGTTATCTCTTTTGTCGAAAATCAGCCGTTTTTGCTCGAACATTAAATGCCTCCAAATGGTATTTATTTCACTTCCCGGGGTGAAGAAACCCTTTTTGAGAACTCAGAGTGAGTAAATTGGCCATTTTCATGCACTTTTAACCATTCCATAAATCTTGTGTTTTGGGCCCCTGGAAGCATGAAAATCACTTTAAACATGCTAATTTTAGCTCTAACACTGATGATCCACCTACAAATGTGAACTGACGTTCAAAAATAAAACATTTGAAAACGGACCATTTTCCACATTTCTGAAGCATGACGTAATGGGGGGGTGTTATCTCTTTTGTCGAAAATCAGCCGTTTTTGCTCGAACATTAAATGCCTCCAAATGGTATTTAATTAACTTCCCGAGCCCCTGGAAGCATGAAAATCACTTTAAACATGCTAATTTTAGCTCTAACACTGATGATCCACCTACAAATGTGAACTGACGTTCAAAAATAAAACATTTGAAAACGGACCATTTTCCACATTTCTGAAGCATGACGTAATGGGGGGGTGTTATCTCTTTTGTCGAAAATCAGCCGTTTTTGCTCGAACATTAAATGCCTCCAAATGGTATTTATTTCACTTCCCGGGGTGAAGAAACCCCTTTTGAGAACTCAGAGTGAGTAAATTGGCCATTTTCATGCACTTTTAACCATTCCATTAATCTTGTGTTTTGGGCCCCTGGAAGCATGAAAATCACTTTAAACATGCTAATTTTAGCTCTAACACTGATGATCCACCTACAAATGAGAACTGACGTTCAAAAATAAAACATTTGAAAACGGACCATTTTCCACATTTCTGAAGCATGACGTAATGGGGGGGTGTTATCTCTTTTGTCGAAAATCAGCCGTTTTTGCTCGAACATTAAATGCCTCCAAATGGTATTTATTTCACTTCCCGAGCCCCTGGAAGCATGAAAATCACTTTAAACATGCTAATTTTAGCTCTAACACTGATGATCCACCTACAAATGTGAACTGACGTTCAAAAATAAAACATTTGAAAACGGACCATTTTCCACATTTCTGAAGCATGACGTAATGGGGGGGTGTTATCTCTTTTGTCGAAAATCAGCCGTTTTTGCTCGAACATTAAATGCCTCCAAATGGTATTTAATTAACTTCCCGAGCCCCTGGAAGCATGAAAATCACTTTAAACATGCTAATTTTAGCTCTAACACTGATGATCCACCTACAAATGTGAACTGACGTTCAAAAATAAAACATTTGAAAACGGACCATTTTCCACATTTCTGAAGCATGACGTAATGGGGGGGTGTTATCTCTTTTGTCGAAAATCAGCCGTTTTTGCTCGAACATTAAATGCCTCCAAATGGTATTTAATTAACTTCCCGGGGTGAAGAAACCCTTTTTGAGAACTCAGAGTGAGTAAATTGGCCATTTTCATGCACTTTTAACCATTCCATAAATCTTGTGTTTTGGGCCCCTGGAAGCATGAAAATCACTTTAAACATGCTAATTTTAGCTCTAACACTGATGATCCACCTACAAATGTGAACTGACGTTCAAAAATAAAACATTTGAAAACGGACCATTTTCCACATTTCTGAAGCATGACGTAATGGGGTGGTGTTATCTCTTTTGTCGAAAATCAGCCGTTTTTGCTCGAACATTAAATGCCTCCAAATGGTATTTAATTAACTTCCCGAGCCCCTGGAAGCATGAAAATCACTTTAAACATGCTAATTTTAGCTCTAACACTGATGATCCACCTACAAATGTGAACTGACGTTCAAAAATAAAACATTTGAAAACGGACCATTTTCCACATTTCTGAAGCATGACGTAATGGGGGGGTGTTATCTCTTTTGTCGAAAATCAGCCGTTTTTGCTCGAACATTAAATGCCTCCAAATGGTATTTAATTAACTTCCCGGGGTGAAGAAACCCTTTTTGAGAACTCAGAGTGAGTAAATTGGCCATTTTCATGCACTTTTAACCATTCCATAAATCTTGTGTTTTGGGCCCCTGGAAGCATGAAAATCACTTTAAACATGCTAATTTTAGCTCTAACACTGATGATCCACCTACAAATGTGAACTGACGTTCAAAAATAAAACATTTGAAAACGGACCATTTTCCACATTTCTGAAGCATGACGTAATGGGGGGGTGTTATCTCTTTTGTCGAAAATCAGCCGTTTTTGCTCGAACATTAAATGCCTCCAAATGGTATTTAATTAACTTCCCGAGCCCCTGGAAGCATGAAAATCACTTTAAACATGCTAATTTTAGCTCTAACACTGATGATCCACCTACAAATGTGAACTGACGTTCAAAAATAAAACATTTGAAAACGGACCATTTTCCACATTTCTGAAGCATGACGTAATGGGGGGGTGTTATCTCTTTTGTCGAAAATCAGCCGTTTTTGCTCGAACATTAAATGCCTCCAAATGGTATTTATTTCACTTCCCGCGGTGAAGAAACCCTTTTTGAGAACTCAGAGTGAGTAAATTGGCCATTTTCATGCACTTTTAACCATTCCATTAATCTTGTGTTTTGGGCCCCTGGAAGCATGAAAATCACTTTAAACATGCTAATTTTAGCTCTAACACTGATGATCCACCTACAAATGTGAACTGACGTTCAAAAATAAAACATTTGAAAACTGACCATTTTCCACATTTCTGAAGCATGACGTAATGGGGGGGTGTTATCTCTTTTGTCGAAAATCAGCCGTTTTTGCGCGAACATTAAATGCCTCCAAATGGTATTTAATTAACTTCCCGAGCCCCTGGAAGCATGAAAATCACTTTAAACATGCTAATTTTAGCTCTAACACTGATGATCCACCTACAAATGTGAACTGACGTTCAAAAATAAAACATTTGAAAACGGACCATTTTCCACATTTCTGAAGCATGACGTAATGGGGGGGTGTTATCTCTTTTGTCGAAAATCAGCCGTTTTTGCTCGAACATTAAATGCCTCCAAATGGTATTTAATTAACTTCCCGGGGTGAAGAAACCCTTTTTGAGAACTCAGAGTGAGTAAATTGGCCATTTTCATGCACTTTTAACCATTCCATAAATCTTGTGTTTTGGGCCCCTGGAAGCATGAAAATCACTTTAAACATGCTAATTTTAGCTCTAACACTGATGATCCACCTACAAATGTGAACTGACGTTCAAAAATAAAACATTTGAAAACGGACCATTTTCCACATTTCTGAAGCATGACGTAATGGGGGGGTGTTATCTCTTTTGTCGAAAATCAGCCGTTTTTGCTCGAACATTAAATGCCTCCAAATGGTATTTAATTAACTTCCCGAGCCCCTGGAAGCATGAAAATCACTTTAAACATGCTAATTTTAGCTCTAACACTGATGATCCACCTACAAATGTGAACTGACGTTCAAAAATAAAACATTTGAAAACGGACCATTTTCCACATTTCTGAAGCATGACGTAATGGGGGGGTGTTATCTCTTTTGTCGAAAA
This sequence comes from Lissotriton vulgaris, assembly GCF_964263255.1. Classification (NCBI taxonomy): domain Eukaryota; kingdom Metazoa; phylum Chordata; class Amphibia; order Caudata; family Salamandridae; genus Lissotriton; species Lissotriton vulgaris. The sequence continues at coordinate 121,049 of NW_028248825.1, forward strand.
TCAGCCGTTTTTGCTCGAACATTAAATGCCTCCAAATGGTATTTAATTAACTTCCCGAGCCCCTGGAAGCATGAAAATCACTTTAAACATGCTAATTTTAGCTCTAACACTGATGATCCACCTACAAATGTGAACTGACGTTCAAAAATAAAACATTTGAAAACGGACCATTTTCCACATTTCTGAAGCATGACGTAATGGGGGGGTGTTATCTCTTTTGTCGAAAATCAGCCGTTTTTGCTCGAACATTAAATGCCTCCAAATGGTATTTAATTAACTTCCCGGGGTGAAGAAACCCTTTTTGAGAACTCAGAGTGAGTAAATTGGCCATTTTCATGCACTTTTAACCATTCCATAAATCTTGTGTTTTGGGCCCCTGGAAGCATGAAAATCACTTTAAACATGCTAATTTTAGCTCTAACACTGATGATCCACCTACAAATGTGAACTGACGTTCAAAAATAAAACATTTGAAAACGGACCATTTTCCACATTTCTGAAGCATGACGTAATGGGGGGGTGTTATCTCTTTTGTCGAAAATCAGCCGTTTTTGCTCGAACATTAAATGCCTCCAAATGGTATTTAATTAACTTCCCGAGCCCCTGGAAGCATGAAAATCACTTTAAACATGCTAATTTTAGCTCTAACACTGATGATCCACCTACAAATGTGAACTGACGTTCAAAAATAAAACATTTGAAAACGGACCATTTTCCACATTTCTGAAGCATGACGTAATGGGGGGGTGTTATCTCTTTTGTCGAAAATCAGCCGTTTTTGCTCGAACATTAAATGCCTCCAAATGGTATTTAATTAACTTCCCGAGCCCCTGGAAGCATGAAAATCACTTTAAACATGCTAATTTTAGCTCTAACACTGATGATCCACCTACAAATGTGAACTGACGTTCAAAAATAAAACATTTGAAAACGGACCATTTTCCACATTTCTGAAGCATGACGTAATGGGGGGGTGTTATCTCTTTTGTCGAAAATCAGCCGTTTTTGCTCGAACATTAAATGCCTCCAAATGGTATTTAATTAACTTCCCGGGGTGAAGAAACCCTTTTTGAGAACTCAGAGTGAGTAAATTGGCCATTTTCATGCACTTTTAACCATTCCATAAATCTTGTGTTTTGGGCCCCTGGAAGCATGAAAATCACTTTAAACATGCTAATTTTAGCTCTAACACTGATGATCCACCTACAAATGTGAACTGACGTTCAAAAATAAAACATTTGAAAACGGACCATTTTCCACATTTCTGAAGCATGACGTAATGGGGGGGTGTTATCTCTTTTGTCGAAAATCAGCCGTTTTTGCTCGAACATTAAATGCCTCCAAATGGTATTTAATTAACTTCCCGGGGTGAAGAAACCCTTTTTGAGAACTCAGAGTGAGTAAATTGGCCATTTTCATGCACTTTTAACCATTCCATAAATCTTGTGTTTTGGGCCCCTGGAAGCATGAAAATCACTTTAAACATGCTAATTTTAGCTCTAACACTGATGATCCACCTACAAATGTGAACTGACGTTCAAAAATAAAACATTTGAAAACGGACCATTTTCCACATTTCTGAAGCATGACGTAATGGGGGGGTGTTATCTCTTTTGTCGAAAATCAGCCGTTTTTGCTCGAACATTAAATGCCTCCAAATGGTATTTAATTAACTTCCCGAGCCCCTGGAAGCATGAAAATCACTTTAAACATGCTAATTTTAGCTCTAACACTGATGATCCACCTACAAATGTGAACTGACGCTCAAAAATAAAACATTTGAAAACTGACCATTTTCCACATTTCTGAAGCATGACGTAATGGGGGGGTGTTATCTCTTTTGTCGAAAATCAGTCGTTTTTGCTCGAACATTAAATGCCTCCAAATGGTATTTAATTAACTTCCCGGGGTGAAGAAACCCTTTTTGAGAACTCAGAGTGAGTAAATTGGCCATTTTCATGCACTTTTAACCATTCCATAAATCTTGTGTTTTGGGCCCCTGGAAGCATGAAAATCACTTTAAACATGCTAATTTTAGCTCTAACACTGATGATCCACCTACAAATGTGAACTGACGTTCAAAAATAAAACATTTGAAAACGGACCATTTTCCACATTTCTGAAGCATGACGTAATGGGGGGGTGTTATCTCTTTTGTCGAAAATCAGCCGTTTTTGCTCGAACATTAAATGCCTCCAAATGGTATTTAATTAACTTCCCGAGCCCCTGGAAGCATGAAAATCACTTTAAACATGCTAATTTTAGCTCTAACACTGATGATCCACCTACAAATGTGAACTGACGTTCAAAAATAAAACATTTGAAAACGGACCATTTTCCACATTTCTGAAGCATGACGTAATGGGGGGGTGTTATCTCTTTTGTCGAAAATCAGCCGTTTTTGCTCGAACATTAAATGCCTCCAAATGGTATTTAATTAACTTCCCGAGCCCCTGGAAGCATGAAAATCACTTTAAACATGCTAATTTTAGCTCTAACACTGATGATCCACCTACAAATGTGAACTGACGTTCAAAAATAAAACATTTGAAAACGGACCATTTTCCACATTTCTGAAGCATGACGTAATGGGGGGGTGTTATCTCTTTTGTCGAAAATCAGCCGTTTTTGCTCGAACATTAAATGCCTCCAAATGGTATTTAATTAACTTCCCGAGCCCCTGGAAGCATGAAAATCACTTTAAACATGCTAATTTTAGCTCTAACACTGATGATCCACCTACAAATGTGAACTGACGTTCAAAAATAAAACATTTGAAAACGGACCATTTTCCACATTTCTGAAGCATGACGTAATGGGGAGGTGTTATCTCTTTTGTCGAAAATCAGCCGTTTTTGCTCGAACATTAAATGCCTCCAAATGGTATTTAATTAACTTCCCGGGGTGAAGAAACCCTTTTTGAGAACTCAGAGTGAGTAAATTGGCCATTTTCATGCACTTTTAACCATTCCATAAATCTTGTGTTTTGGGCCCCTGGAAGCATGAAAATCACTTTAAACATGCTGATTTTAGCTCTAACACTGATGATCCACCTACAAATGTGAACTGACGTTCAAAAATAAAACATTTGAAAACGGACCATTTTCCACATTTCTGAAGCATGACGTAATGGGGGGGTGTTATCTCTTTTGTCGAAAATCAGCCGTTTTTGCTCGAACATTAAATGCCTCCAAATGGTATTTAATTAACTTCCCGAGCCCCTGGAAGCATGAAAATCACTTTAAACATGCTAATTTTAGCTCTAACACTGATGATCCACCTACAAATGTGAACTGACGCTCAAAAATAAAACATTTGAAAACTGACCATTTTCCACATTTCTGAAGCATGACGTAATGGGGGGGTGTTATCTCTTTTGTCGAAAATCAGTCGTTTTTGCTCGAACATTAAATGCCTCCAAATGGTATTTAATTAACTTCCCGGGGTGAAGAAACCCTTTTTGAGAACTCAGAGTGAGTAAATTGGCCATTTTCATGCACTTTTAACCATTCCATAAATCTTGTGTTTTGGGCCCCTGGAAGCATGAAAATCACTTTAAACATGCTAATTTTAGCTCTAACACTGATGATCCACCTACAAATGTGAACTGACGTTCAAAAATAAAACATTTGAAAACGGACCATTTTCCACATTTCTGAAGCATGACGTAATGGGGGGGTGTTATCTCTTTTGTCGAAAATCAGCCGTTTTTGCTCGAACATTAAATGCCTCCAAATGGTATTTAATTAACTTCCCGAGCCCCTGGAAGCATGAAAATCACTTTAAACATGCTAATTTTAGCTCTAACACTGATGATCCACCTACAAATGTGAACTGACGTTCAAAAATAAAACATTTGAAAACGGACCATTTTCCACATTTCTGAAGCATGACGTAATGGGGGGGTGTTATCTCTTTTGTCGAAAATCAGCCGTTTTTGCTCGAACATTAAATGCCTCCAAATGGTATTTAATTAACTTCCCGAGCCCCTGGAAGCATGAAAATCACTTTAAACATGCTAATTTTAGCTCTAACACTGATGATCCACCTACAAATGTGAACTGACGTTCAAAAATAAAACATTTGAAAACGGACCATTTTCCACATTTCTGAAGCATGACGTAATGGGGGGGTGTTATCTTTTTGTCGAAAATCAGCCGTTTTTGCTCGAACATTAAATGCCTCCAAATGGTATTTAATTAACTTCCCGAGCCCCTGGAAGCATGAAAATCACTTTAAACATGCTAATTTTAGCTCTAACACTGATGATCCACCTACAAATGTGAACTGACGTTCAAAAATAAAACATTTGAAAACGGACCATTTTCCACATTTCTGAAGCATGACGTAATGGGGAGGTGTTATCTCTTTTGTCGAAAATCAGCCGTTTTTGCTCGAACATTAAATGCCTCCAAATGGTATTTAATTAACTTCCCGGGGTGAAGAAACCCTTTTTGAGAACTCAGAGTGAGTAAATTGGCCATTTTCATGCACTTTTAACCATTCCATAAATCTTGTGTTTTGGGCCCCTGGAAGCATGAAAATCACTTTAAACATGCTAATTTTAGCTCTAACACTGATGATCCACCTACAAATGTGAACTGACGTTCAAAAATAAAACATTTGAAAACGGACCATTTTCCACATTTCTGAAGCATGACGTAATGGGGGGGTGTTATCTCTTTTGTCGAAAATCAGCCGTTTTTGCTCGAACATTAAATGCCTCCAAATGGTATTTAATTAACTTCCCGAGCCCCTGGAAGCATGAAAATCACTTTAAACATGCTAATTTTAGCTCTAACACTGATGATCCACCTACAAATGTGAACTGACGTTCAAAAATAAAACATTTGAAAACGGACCATTTTCCACATTTCTGAAGCATGACGTAATGGGGGGGTGTTATCTCTTTTGTCGAAAATCAGCCGTTTTTGCTCGAACATTAAATGCCTCCAAATGGTATTTAATTAACTTCCCGAGCCCCTGGAAGCATGAAAATCACTTTAAACATGCTAATTTTAGCTCTAACACTGATGATCCACCTACAAATGTGAACTGACGTTCAAAAATAAAACATTTGAAAACGGACCATTTTCCACATTTCTGAAGCATGACGTAATGGGGGGGTGTTATCTCTTTTGTCGAAAATCAGCCGTTTTTGCTCGAACATTAAATGCCTCCAAATGGTATTTAATTAACTTCCCGAGCCCCTGGAAGCATGAAAATCACTTTAAACATGCTAATTTTAGCTCTAACACTGATGATCCACCTACAAATGTGAACTGACGTTCAAAAATAAAACATTTGAAAACGGACCATTTTCCACATTTCTGAAGCATGACGTAATGGGGAGGTGTTATCTCTTTTGTCGAAAATCAGCCGTTTTTGCTCGAACATTAAATGCCTCCAAATGGTATTTAATTAACTTCCCGGGGTGAAGAAACCCTTTTTGAGAACTCAGAGTGAGTAAATTGGCCATTTTCATGCACTTTTAACCATTCCATAAATCTTGTGTTTTGGGCCCCTGGAAGCATGAAAATCACTTTAAACATGCTAATTTTAGCTCTAACACTGATGATCCACCTACAAATGTGAACTGACGTTCAAAAATAAAACATTTGAAAACGGACCATTTTCCACATTTCTGAAGCATGACGTAATGGGGGGGTGTTATCTCTTTTGTCGAAAATCAGCCGTTTTTGCTCGAACATTAAATGCCTCCAAATGGTATTTAATTAACTTCCCGAGCCCCTGGAAGCATGAAAATCACTTTAAACATGCTAATTTTAGCTCTAACACTGATGATCCACCTACAAATGTGAACTGACGTTCAAAAATAAAACATTTGAAAACGGACCATTTTCCACATTTCTGAAGCATGACGTAATGGGGGGGTGTTATCTCTTTTGTCGAAAATCAGCCGTTTTTGCTCGAACATTAAATGCCTCCAAATGGTATTTAATTAACTTCCCGAGCCCCTGGAAGCATGAAAATCACTTTAAACATGCTAATTTTAGCTCTAACACTGATGATCCACCTACAAATGTGAACTGACGTTCAAAAATAAAACATTTGAAAACTGACCATTTTCCACATTTCTGAAGCATGACGTAATGGGGGGGTGTTATCTCTTTTGTCGAAAATCAGCCGTTTTTGCTCGAACATTAAATGCCTCCAAATGGTATTTAATTAACTTCCCGGGGTGAAGAAACCCTTTTTGAGAACTCAGAGTGAGTAAATTGGCCATTTTCATGCACTTTTAACCATTCCATAAATCTTGTGTTTTGGGCCCCTGGAAGCATGAAAATCACTTTAAACATGCTAATTTTAGCTCTAACACTGATGATCCACCTACAAATGTGAACTGACGTTCAAAAATAAAACATTTGAAAACGGACCATTTTCCACATTTCTGAAGCATGACGTAATGGGGGGGTGTTATCTCTTTTGTCGAAAATCAGCCGTTTTTGCTCGAACATTAAATGCCTCCAAATGGTATTTAATTAACTTCCCGAGCCCCTGGAAGCATGAAAATCACTTTAAACATGCTAATTTTAGCTCTAACACTGATGATCCACCTACAAATGTGAACTGACGTTCAAAAATAAAACATTTGAAAACGGACCATTTTCCACATTTCTGAAGCATGACGTAATTGGGGGGTGTTATCTCTTTTGTCGAAAATCAGCCGTTTTTGCTCGAACATTAAATGCCTCCAAATGGTATTTAATTAACTTCCCGAGCCCCTGGAAGCATGAAAATCACTTTAAACATGCTAATTTTAGCTCTAACACTGATGATCCACCTACAAATGTGAACTGACGTTCAAAAATAAAACATTTGAAAACGGACCATTTTCCACATTTCTGAAGCATGACGTAATGGGGGGGTGTTATCTCTTTTGTCGAAAATCAGCCGTTTTTGCTCGAACATTAAATGCCTCCAAATGGTATTTAATTAACTTCCCGAGCCCCTGGAAGCATGAAAATCACTTTAAACATGCTAATTTTAGCTCTAACACTGATGATCCACCTACAAATGTGAACTGACGTTCAAAAATAAAACATTTGAAAACGGACCATTTTCCACATTTCTGAAGCATGACGTAATGGGGAGGTGTTATCTCTTTTGTCGAAAATCAGCCGTTTTTGCTCGAACATTAAATGCCTCCAAATGGTATTTATTTCACTTCCCGGGGTGAAGAAACCCTTTTTGAGAACTCAGAGTGAGTAAATTGGCCATTTTCATGCACTTTTAACCATTCCATAAATCTTGTGTTTTGGGCCCCTGGAAGCATGAAAATCACTTTAAACATGCTAATTTTAGCTCTAACACTGATGATCCACCTACAAATGTGAACTGACGTTCAAAAATAAAACATTTGAAAACGGACCATTTTCCACATTTCTGAAGCATGACGTAATGGGGGGGTGTTATCTCTTTTGTCGAAAATCAGCCGTTTTTGCTCGAACATTAAATGCCTCCAAATGGTATTTAATTAACTTCCCGAGCCCCTGGAAGCATGAAAATCACTTTAAACATGCTAATTTTAGCTCTAACACTGATGATCCACCTACAAATGTGAACTGACGTTCAAAAATAAAACATTTGAAAACGGACCATTTTCCACATTTCTGAAGCATGACGTAATGGGGGGGTGTTATCTCTTTTGTCGAAAATCAGCCGTTTTTGCTCGAACATTAAATGCCTCCAAATGGTATTTATTTCACTTCCCGGGGTGAAGAAACCCCTTTTGAGAACTCAGAGTGA